>NC_092860.1:103566117-103568144 GCF_032062135.1 Pyxicephalus adspersus | reverse complement strand
ATACATTTGTGGAGATGAGAAACAAAACATTCAGAGCTTGAAAGGCACCCCACCAATATTTTCATACATATGAGAATCAGTGTAACAATCATATAATGTGGTTTCTGTATGATGTTTTTTTTATAAGTGCATGAGGACAGCCACATGTTTTGATCCAGTGTTTTTAGTTCTTAACGAAAGTGTGTAAAAACTAATATTGACTTCTAGGTTAGCTTGCTAAAAATGACAAAACATGTTACACAGAATTACTACTTATTTAGTGCATATATATCCTTAATATCTGCCTTTAGCTCACTCCCTGACTTTACCCTTGATATTCACCCGTCCCCATTCCCTCACAGGGAATCTTATTTCTCCTCTTTCTGGAGGCGATACTGGGTCGTCTTGATTTGCTGGGCCAATCATTTTCAGCACACACAAAGGAAGCCAGGATTGTTGGCTATCCTGGTATCCAAAGCTGCAAATGCGCAGCTCAGTTTTTTTTGACAGATACCCAGAGAACTAAGGCAGGCAGGAAGGCTTATTGCAGAAGAGACAATGTCTGTTCCTTTGTACAGTAATGCTCTGACTGGTTGTGAATTATGGTACATACAGCAGTGTTCTCCTCAGCCCGTTTTAGCTGGGTGCACCACCCGGCACTTTTTAGTATCCACCCGGCTGTTTTTGGTTGGTTACTGAAGAGTTGTGACAATACAGAGGCTGCCATCCACCTAAAGTTTCTTTCCCATTCAGCCTAAAAACATTTCTGGGGAGAGCATGTTATTTTCGTTTATCAATGACCTGATCATGCGTATCAAAAGGCAATAAAATAAATCAAAACTCACACACATTTTTAAAAAAATCGTGCTTAAGCTTTTGCATCTGCAAAGTCCCACAAATATCTTTGAGGTCCAATAAATGCAGATTTTTGTGATAATCACCAGTTACTGTCAGGAGATCCAAATGAAAGTTAAAAAAAGTAACTTAAAAATAATGCAGTTACTACTTCTAAAGAATTTAGACACACTTGTCTAAGGTCGGTCTATATATTTTAGGTTTTAAGCCATAATTCCTCCTTTAGCTGCTGGGAGTTTGAATGAAGCAGTGTTTGTAAAGTCCCCAACCCACCACCACCATTTCATGTCTACCAGGCTACCCCCTTCTCTAGGGTGCCCATCCCAACCATGACAGGTGTCAGGGTGGAAATCAGCAGGATGTTAGCCAACCCTTGCTGTGTAGTATAAGCCTTCAAGCTTTGAACTTTTCTAGGTTCAGTGCTGTGAAAACCCTGACCTGTGAGGAAGCCAAGAAGACAAAAAGAGTACAAAGGTGACAATAAGGTTTTAATAGACTCCTGATGTCTTCCTAAAACAAACCTACCACCTTCACTATGCCATCATATAAAAGGCCAGTCAGTCTTTAATAAAAAAAAAGTTAAGTTTAATAAAGGAAAAAAAAAATAAAAAATAAAAAAACCTTTCAAAGAATGTGTATACAAATGAATATTACCCCCCCCCCCCCACTTCAAAACACACATACAAACACTAATTTGAATGTAGGTTGGTAGCATGTAAATTTGATATAAACATGAATATATACACACAATGTATAGAAGCATGGCCAAATGTGCTTGCATACTGTGTTTTAGCTTTTTCCCACTCCTCTCTATATTCAGGCAATGAGAGGTCAGCTGTGATCATGAGACACCCAAAATAGAAGTAAAAGTAGATGCCAAACTGCATTTTCCAACATCACAGATTACACTGGAAACCAATTCTCTTTATGGGTGGGGAGTGGCAGACATTTAGTCACAGGAAGTAGGTGGTGTGCAATGGGAAAAACGCAATCTTAAAAGGAAACTAAAGGACACAACCAGTCAGGGCCATGCTGATATGTGAACATCTACAGACATGCATAGCTTTGTGAAGTTCTAAAGCTAGTACACACTAGTCAACACGACTACTTTAAGAATTTAACTCTTTCAAATTTATGTTTAGTTGGGCTTTTCAAGACTCGCCAATACAATATTGGGTACCATATATTTTTTT
>NC_092860.1:103562618-103565536 GCF_032062135.1 Pyxicephalus adspersus | reverse complement strand
CTTCCCCAAAAAGACAAGCAGAAAAACAAAACAAAATGTTGCCATTTTTATCTCTGGCAGCAAATGTGTAATGTAGATGTTCATAGTTGCACCTTTATCATTGAATAACTGTAAATAAATTAAGTTACTGAGCACTTGGAGAAGGAAGAGATTGCTGGAGAATGGAGTTTCCCTACTGATCATTCAACAAAGATGGACAATGGCTGGGAATTGATGGATATAATACAATCACGACAGAGAAGACTAAGGAGCACTGAAGTGAGCCTAAAACATTTTTTAGTTTTTCCACCACCACAAAACACTAAGCAGCTAAGATGCCAATGCAGTAAATATTTTTCCTATAAGGATATTGTTAACTTAAAATGTGACACATTTTGCATGGAATATTGCCAGATCTGCAAAAAGAGAATGCCAACAATAGATATAGTCAGCAGAGCATGAAATAAGAATACATGGCACAGGCAAATGTTAAGTCAGCTGCAAATGACAGTCTGCTTTCTTCTACTTGTACTTTCAGGGGGTATGCCAACAGAAGATCTAATGTGCTGAAAAAAAACAAACATGATATCAGTTCTGTTCACCTGAAATATAAGTGTAGTTCAGAGGTCACAGGAATGTTTACTGATTTGCAACAGAAAAGGAATATGGAAGTCTCTCAGAAAGCACTTCTCTATCATAAAGGGTCAGTTCCCCCAACGCATATTAGGCTACAGATACTCAGGCCATTTTTAGTAGCGGAATTGCACTACAAAGACTGCCAGCAACTCATTTCTAAAACAATAGTAACTGATCGATAAACTAATGGAACAAATGGCTCCCAATGGCGTGAGCCACACAAGATCAAATGCAAACAACTGGCGCCCTAAGAAATCATACGAGAGCGATTGCCACATGTAAATTTACAGCTGCTACGTGTAAAGAGTTTGCAAACAAGCAATCCATCATCAAATAAATTTATTAAAGGATGCCACACACAGTATTGTTCCTCATTTTGCAATTGAAATAAAATATAAATCAATATGATCAGTGGATAAACAAACAAAATATCAAAACTAATCACTATAAATATGATTTAGGCTATAAACGCACATCAGATAATCATCACACTACACAAATAGCTGGATTTTTATTTGATCTGATCAGTGTAGTCAAAAATGATATTTCGAACAATTATATCTGGGGTCGGCAAAGTTTCATGGTCACTAGGCTATTTATGGGGTGGGCGGGAGCACACTAGACTGACACGCCCTAATGGCCCCACCCACTACCAGGGAACGTCACCTGAAGTGAAATCCCCCTCCTCCGTATGCATTGCAGAGGTGAGGGATTTACGTTCAGGGAGCTTTCCCTATTTACCACTGCACCGGAAGTATCAACGCAGGCTGCGCTAAATAGCGGAGCAACTGCAAGAGTGGCGCACCGGAGCTCCGGCGGCTCTGGTAGTTCCTAACGCCCCCTGGCCGATCCGCCAGACAGCATTAGGCCAGATCGGCCAGGGGGCGTTAGGCCGGAACGAACTACGAATTATATGAATATGTATGTAGTCTCCATTAAACCAGAGGAAGCAATGTGTTCCATGCACCAGGCGATCTATAGATACACTTTGCAATTAATCGGTAGCATAATCGACCAACTGGAAAAAAAAAAAAAAAAAAAGTGCTCAAAGTTTTTAAACCATGCAAAACTCAGCTTATGGACATTCATCTACAAAAAAATCAGTTTTTGTCAGATTGACTTTATTCTACGGGACCATTCATACACAGGGAAGCAGCACATAAGACATGATATACCAGCAATAAAACTTTTATTTTTAAAAGACAACGAAAATGAGATTTCAGTTACAATCAAAAATCTAGGATGAAAAAATCCAAATCATTGGATACCATCTGGTGGCGTGCATAATGATTGTATGTCTTCTACTACACAAAGCCCTCGCACAATCCATATAGTTACCATTTACCAACCTTTCACTTTAGGCCACAAAGGGGCAAATAAAGATTTGTTAAGAGTACAAACATATGTACACAAGATTGGTTTGTTTTTATTCCACTTAATGCAATTAAAAATGGACCTGGGCTTGTTTAAACAGGCCTATACAAATCTGGGGGTGCAAAATCTGACCAAAGCAGGTCAAATGCATCAGTCAAGGAATAATAAATGCTCTAAGAAGTGTCCCAAACTAATGCCAAGCTCTGAATAGAGAACATTTTTTTTATTCCATATTGATATTTCACATACAAAATCCCAAACAGCCTGTAGTTGTTATCTTGACGTTATAGAGGCTGTTACAATTCTTTAGAGAGAACCTTATAAAGAGGTTATCAGTCCGAGCAGAGACTCAGCAGCACCGAGAGAAGAACACTACAACACAAGCACTGACAATTTACCTTTTACCACATTTTCACTAAAAAAAGGTGTCCCCTATTGCAACATTTACCCTCAATGCGTTGTAAAATTTGAAATTTCCCTTTATTTATTCTCTGTGATAATGGTTATCAGGATAAACAGAGGGGTGAACTTTCACTAATAGAGCTCAGAAAGCAGTAAGAAATTGTTTAACCCTTGCTCACTTCGAGTATGGTCATGAAAATAATATCTACCAGTCACCATTACATAAAGGTAAAATATGTAAAAACTTTACCGTTTGTTAAAACTCCAATCGGGTTATTTTTTAATTTGGGGTCTGAAACTTGCTACAGAGTTTTCCCTTCACTTCCTGATTGAACAGGAAAAGGAAATCTCTCCAAAACTGAACCCTTTTTTTAACAGACAGTTCTCCCTGTACGGGGGTTTTCACATTGGAGGATTTTCCCAATCTATTGCTCTGGCTCACCTCAATGGTCAGTAGGACAAATAAAATGATTGCTCAGCAGGGACACAGAAGTAAAAACATGGATAAGTGCCCTCTCATTTACCCC
>NC_092860.1:103556879-103562063 GCF_032062135.1 Pyxicephalus adspersus | reverse complement strand
AAAACCCATCTTTTTAAAACTTGCCTACCCGTCTTCTTCTTTCATTTAAAAACCCTCAGCTACTTCCCACTACAATTATGAAGGTAAAGAAGAAGAAAAGACAGGCTTTGTAAAGTCACAAAATGTAAAAGAAATTCACAGGTTTATTTGGTGATTTATTTTGAGATCTAAGCTAACATAGCTCAACTGTGCTAAAACCTAAGCTAACAGTTCAACTAGGATATAATAAACAACTGTGGTCAAGGTTAATTGTTGGCGCAAATAGGCAGATGTAGAACAGCTGAAGTTTCTCGGTACCTGACGCTTTTTACCCATAAAGGGCTTCCTCAGGGGAATTGAGATTTCGAATTGTATCTGCCAATGATGGATCACAAAGACCACGAAAGTGTGATAGAATAAGTGTAGTCAACAGCTCTGTATATTAAATACTTCACGGACTGGCTGCAGTTACGGGACAATATGCTGATAATATAGCATTTACAGCGTTAAAAGATATATGTTTGACATCAATGGGGGTGATATCAATATAACAGTCTTGGTTGGAAAGCTGTAGTTTATTCTCCAGTGTTGGTTATTTAGTAATAGGATCTAGGGTGTATTATTAGTGTCCTTAAGGGGAGAGGCTTGATGTTTAATCCAATAGGTTGAAGGTAGAAGACTTCAGGACTATTGCTGGAGTTGTCAGCCTTTGTTTCTTTTACAAAACGGAGGGGGAAACGCTGGTAAAGTATTTTACTCCATTAGGGTATAGTAGTACTTCCCACCACTACATATCCCCCTCCTATTTTGTGATACTTCCCTCACCTCCTAGATTGTAAGCTTTTCAGGGCAGGGTCCTCTCCTCCTCCTGTGTCACTGTCTGTATCTGTCTGTCATTTGCAACCCCTATTCAATGTACAGCACTGCATAATATGCTGGTGCTATATAAATACTGTCTATCAATAATAATAATAATAATAAAGTCTAAACTTTTTCTACTTGATACAAAACTATAAAACAATTGCCTTTACATACACTTTAAGTCTTACACAAGAAAAGATCAGGTTTATTTCTAGGGGGGAGCAATACACAGAGACTACAATGTCACTGCACTGATGCATACCAGCATACTGCACTCTCCTGGTATCTAGAAAAGATAAAGATTTGAACACCCTACTGGGGAACTGCTAGTACTCAACTTTCAGCCTTTCCACCGAGAGCAGGAATCTGCCCTCTCAGCAAACAGCCACTATTACGTGAAGCCTCCTGACAACAATCTACCCAGCCAATTTCCCACACAGAGCTCACAGACTGTTTTGAAACTGAACTCATAGCTGTGAATAACAACCAGCTCACTACAAACACAACTTGTCCCGCTCCCTCCCTGCAGCAATAACAACTGGCACAGATATCACCCAACCCCCTACAGAGGTGGCAAGTGTCCCAGGACTGTACACACATCTATTGGGGGAATTCACCTGAGAAATACTACAAAGACGTCTCACCACATTACACCTTCATTAAGGTCGTGTTTGGGGAGTACAGAAATCTGGCACTATACTAAAAAAAAAAAAAAACGACAATATTTTAGTGTCTACAACTTCCTTCACATCAAAGCAAAGTCCGCCTGTGAAAAAGAACAATTACACATCTATAAAGATAAAGGGCTCTATTTATCAAAGGGGGGAATCAAATTCCTTCGTGGGAACCTTCCAGGTCCACGTGTTTCAATGCCAGTAAATGATTGAGAATGAAGAATGTTAGAGGGAATGACAGATTTTCTATTTTATAATTAGAGCCAAAAGATGCAAGAGAAAAGGGCACATAGTTTCCAACTATGTCTTGGATTTGGAAAACTCTAAAGGGGTTTATGGAGAAGGGTTCTCACTCAAGATTCACCCAAAGATTCAATGTATAAAGCATCAGTAAAAGTTGATTCACACATTTTCTAACTAAATCACATGAACACAAATGTGTCTGGGGTACAATTTGACACATTAATGAATAGATCCTTAAATATTGTATAATGTATTTATTTTACTTTATTGTTATTACACAGTATTTATATAGCGCCATTACACAGCGCTGTACAAAGTCCATAGTGATGTCACTAACTGTCCCTCAAAGGAGCTCACAATCTAATGTCCCTACCATAGTCATATGTCATTAACACAGTGTAAGGTCTTTTTGGGGGGGTGGGAGCCAATTACCTAACTGCATGTTTTTGGAGAAACCTGCAAATTCCATGCATGTCCTAGCCGAGATTCGAACCTGGGACCCAGCACTGCAAAGGCTAACCACTGAGCCACTGTGCTGTCCAATTTTATTCTTTGTTATTGGTATTACACATTTCCACATGTCATTCCCAACACCCCATGTTGCACTTTCTTTATCCACACATACCAAGGACATTTTCTAGGGAAGACAAATGAACCAACTGCATGTTTTATAAAGTGTGGGGGCATCCCACATGAACACAGGAGAAAAACATGCAAACTCTCTGCAGATTGCATCCACTTAGGGTTCCATTTATAAAGCAGTGAATCTGACATTCACTGGAACATTGCTTTATAAATAGCCACCTTGGAGTGAACATAGACTATCCTGATACAGGGAAAACTGAACACCTTGAACTCCAGGCACCACAAAAAGCACCACCATGTGTGCCCTAACATAGCGAACTAGGTTTAAGAGGGCCTTAGTGTAACTAGAAGTGCACTTGTGACTTGTGGCAGTGCGGGTAAAAAAGTGATGGTGGTGCATCTTAGCACAAATCTTTTTGTTTTCATCTACTGTATATGCCACAATGGGGGGAAATGAAGAATTTACTGCACACACTTCTATGCATCTCATAGTCATACCTTAAAATGCATTTTTTGTTATGCAATACATTATGTTATGGTGGTTTATTTGCAAAAAGAGTATAGCCTGTTTACTTAGCAAAAGAAGTGAAAACTTAACACATGACCAACAATCAATCATGTGAAAAGAAATATAGAGGGGCCCTTTGCTTGCAAATAATTGGAAGGCCTCAATCACTAAGCCAAGTACAAATTTTAACTTTCTAAAAGCCGATGGCCCAGCAAACATCTCACCAGTTCAATGTTCGCCCCTGGTGATTGACCATTTAGAAGGACAGCAATTCATTATGGGACGACCATGTAGAACGTATGGGATAATACTCTGGGTCCCGAGACATAGCTTTAAGCAATACATAAGGGCCCTCGTCAAGCAGGATTTCTATTCCCATACAAGTCTATGTAAAATCACAGAAACATCTCAGAGGCCACTAGCCCAACATAGTCACACACCAAAAAGTAATCAGCTGTTGTATTCATGAACACGTTTGGTCAATCCAGGTACTGAGGTATGGGACAAATGCTTACCATACACAGCTCAAACATTCATGGGATCAGTACAGATATGCAGCCCGTACACCAATATACAAATGCCAGGACTATGCTATGTGTCCGAGCTGTCCTTTCCACCATCCCCTACCCCCAGACTAATACCCGCTCTGCAGTACCCGTACCCTGAGCCTTGTGGAAGGGCAGATGAAAACCTATGGCCCCTCCAACCCCACAGCTCAGTCACAGGGGCCCAATACTATGGATGAGGATTGACGTAGTGACTGCCTCACACATACAACACGCTGAGGATGTCGGGGAATCTGCACTCCACACTGATCAATTCTAATCAAATAGAAACAAGACAGGGCCACCTCAATGCCACTGTTACTGCAAACCATCATAAAGACACAAACTAGTGTTACCCCCCCCCCCCGACCCATTACACTATTACATAACTTCTGTAATCCCCCCCACCACCAATATATTACATAACTAACCTAACCCCAATACAGCAAACCTCTGACATATATATAACCTCTTCCATTACCCTTAAATTCAAAACAAATATCTGCCCTCACCCCATCTACAACGAACCCGTCATTACCCCGCCCCCTAATATAGGAGAAGTGATATGTTCCTGAAACATAACTTACCTCTGACAATAACCCCCCCTCAAAAAAAAATAACCTCTGTATCTGGAGTTAGTTTCTCCCATGATAAATAACCACATAAGCCCCCCCTAAAATACATAACCCCCAAAATCCTCCCCCCATAATACATAAATCCAGACTTCCTCCTCTTGATATATAACCCCCCTATAATAATACATAACCCCTGAGCCCCCACCAGTTATAATATTACATAACCCCCTTACCCCTCCCGTTATTTTAATACAAAACCCTCTATCCCCCCCCCGTTATAATAATACATAAACCCCTACATCTCCCTCCCACTTATAAAACCCCCTACTTATAATATATAACCCCCCCCCCGGTTGTTTTGCTGGCCGTGTCGTCAGTGGGTGCTCCAGGCACGCCGAGGCCCCGCTCCCTCCTCCCCGCATTCCGCTCACTTACAAATCGCTTCAACTTTTTCTCCGGCGGTGATTTCCGCAGCCATCCCGAGCAGACCACCTCTCCTCCGCCCCCCGAGCCCACTCCTCCGCCGGAGCTCATCATGGCTGTCCTGGCCGGCCCGGCACACTGTCCCCTCCGGCTCCCCGAGATCAGGCTGACGGACGCAGCCTCCAGGGTCAGACCCCTCCGCCTCTTCCCGGTCTCCGACAAACTTCGGCAAACTTTCCGCTGGTTAGGACTCGTAAATCCCGGGGAATGTTCGGAGCCCGGCTCCCCACCTTCCCGGCTCCGGTCAGTGCTCGGGGCTTCTCCCGCCTCCCCCTCACACAAGTTTGGGAGCAGCGCCTAGGAGCGCCGTGCAATGGAGCCGCCCTGTGTCCGGGCTGCCTGGGCTCTCGCTGCTCTCTGCCACAGACACATTTTCCTCTTCCACTCAATATTTCTCCCTCCTCCTCCTCCTCCTCCGTCTCCTCCTTCTCCTTCTTCTCTCTTTTCCCTCTTCTTTCCCCTCCTCTTCTTCTCCTCCGCCCCTCCATGGAAGCGGCCTCCTGCTGTTCCTCCCTTTTGTCTTCTCACGCCTCTCAATATACAATAAACCTTACCCGGCTGTACCCAGCATTGCCACTCACTGACTGCCCCGGGGAAATCTCTATGACCATCCAGTCCTGCCACCATAATGCCCCGGGGTAACCTCTACCACCATCCAGTCCTAGTATCATACTGCCCCAGGGTAACCTCTACCACCATCCAGTCCTAGTATCATACTGCCCCGGGGTAAC
>NC_092860.1:103494583-103555973 GCF_032062135.1 Pyxicephalus adspersus | reverse complement strand
CACTGCCACCACACCTCCAGTCCTGGCATCATACTGCCCCAGGGTAACTTTCACCACCCTTCTAGTTCTGGCACCATTCTGCCCCAGGTGAAACCCCTACCAACCTCCAGTCCTGGCACCATACTGCCCTGGGACAATTGCCACCACCCCCTCGTGTCCTGGCACCATACTGCCCTGGGGTAACTTCCACCACACCTCCAGTCCTGGCATTTTACTGCACAGAGACAACTTCCACCACCCCTTCAGTCCTGGCACCATACTTCCCCGGGGCAACATATACCACCCCTCCAGTCCTGGCACCATACTGCCTCTGGACAACTGCCACCACCCCCTCCTGTCCTGGCACCATACTGCTCCAGACCAACTTCCACCAGCCCTCCAGTCCTGGCATCATACTGCCCTGGGGTAACTTCCAACACCCCTCCCTCCATACTGCACCAAGGTAATCTTTACCACCCCTCCAGTCCTGGCACCATACTGCCCAGGAACAACTGCCACCACCCCCTCCTGTCCTGGTACCATACTGCCCGGGGGTAACTTCCACCACCCCTCCAGTTCTGGCACCATTCTGCCCCAGGAGAAAACTCTACCACCGTCCAATCCTGGCACCATACTGCCCCAGGGCAACATCCACCACCCCTCCAGTCCTGGCACCATACTGCCCCGAGGTAACTTTCACTGCCCCTCCAGTCCTGGCATCATACTGCCCCGGGGCAACTTATACCACCCCTCCAGTCCTGGCACCATACCGCCCCAGGGCAACATTCACCACCCCGCCAGTCCTGGCACCATACTGCGCCGGGACCACTGCCACCACACCTCCAGTCCTGGCATCATACTGCCCCAGGGTAACTTTCACCACCCTTCTAGTTCTGGCACCATTCTGCCCCAGGTGAAACCTCTGCCAACCTCCAGTCCTGGCACCATACTGCCCGGGGACCACTGCCACCACACCTTCAGTCCTGGCATCATACTGCCCCAGGTGAAACCTCTACCAACCTCCAGTCCTGGCACTATACTGCCCCAGGGCAACTTCCACCACCCCTCCAGTCCTTGCATCATACTGCACCGGGGCAACTTCCACCACCCCTCCAGTCCTGGCACCATACTTCCCCGGAGCAACTGCAACCACCCCCTCCTGTCCTGGCACCATACTGCCGCGGGGGAAACCTCCACCACCCTCCAGTCCTGGCATCATACTGCAGCAGGTTAACCTCTACCACCCTCCAGTCCTGGCACTATACTGCCCCAGGGCAACTTCCATTACCCCTCCAGTACTGGCACCATACTGCTGCGGGGGAAACCTCCACCACTCTCCAGTCCTGGAATCATACTGCAGCAGGTTAACCTCTACCACCCTCCAGTCCTGGAACCATACTGCCCCAGGGCAACTTCCACCACCCCTCCAGTACTGGCACAATACTGCCCCGGGACAACTGCCACCACCCATCTAGTCCTTGCATCATACTGCCCCAGGGTAATTTCCTCCACCCTTCCAGTCCAGGCACCATACTGCCCCGGTTGTAACCTCTACCACCCTCCATTTCTGGCACCATACTGCCCCGGGATAACTACCACCACTCCTCCTGGACTGGCATCATATGGCGCCCGGCAACTTCCACCACCTCTCCTGTCCTGGCATCATACTGCACCGGGGTAACTGCCACCACCCTCCAGTCGTGGCACTGTACTACCCTGGGACAACTGCCTCAACCCCTCCAGTCCTGACATCATACTACCCTGGGGTAACTTCCACCACCCCTCCAGTCCTGGCACTATACTGCCCCAGGGGAATCCTCCATTACCCTCCAGTCCTGGAACCTTACTGCTCGGGCAAACCCTCTACCACCCTCCAGTCCTGGCACTATACTGCCGCAGGGCAACTTCCACCACCCCTCTAGTCCTGGCACCATACTGCCCCGGAGGAAACCTCTACCACCCTCCTCTCCTAGTCATTGCACCATTCTGCACCCTGGCAGCTTTCACCACCCCTTATTCCTGGCACCATACTGCCTTGAATCAACTGCCACCACCTCTCTTCTCCTGGCACCATACTGCCCTGGGACAACCTCCACCCCTCCTCCTGTTCTGGCACCATACTGCCCTGGGACAACCTCCAGCACCCCTCCAGTTCTGGCACTATACTGCCCTGGGCAACCTCCACCAGCCCTTCTGCCCTGGCATCATACTGCCCCAGGACAGCCTGCAACACCCTCCCATTCCTGGCACCATACTGCCCCAGGGAATCTTTCACCACCTCTTTTGTCCTGGCACCATACTGGCCTGGGAAAACTTTCACCACCTTGGAAGTCTTGGCACTATACTACCCCTGGATACCTACTGACAAATATTCACACATTTTCAGGAAATGAAAGCTACAAACCCTCAAATTTACAGTTAGATCCATAAATATTTGGACAGAGACAACTTTTTTCTAATTTTGGTTCTGTACATTACCACAATTCATTTAAAATGAAACAACTCAGATGCAGTTGAACTGCAGACTTTCAGCTTTAGTTTAGTTGGTTGAACAGAAAAACTGCTTCTGAGTTTTTCTAGCCTTGTCCCACACTACAAGCTGTAGCGCATTGCAGATGTGATTCTGGTGTGAGATACCAGTGGTTTCAATAAGCTTAAAACTCCTGAAAAATCTTCAGCCAATCCTTTGAAAGACTTTAATGTTGAGAGATGAGTGATGCCTAAGGTTCGGATGAGTGAGGACCAAGGGTACTGGATCAGAGCAGTTGTTCTTGGTTTGGTATTGGGACAGGGGAAGCTGACTCAGATTCAGTACCATTCAGGAGCCAACCAATGGGCTACAGAGCAGACTTCTATTTCTTTCTATGACCGCCAAAAGTGTCACCCAGCCCTGCATTTTAACCAACAGGATGATTGTAAGGGATTCCATACTGATATATACTGATATATGATATAACATATGACCTTCATTAGGTGCAGTAATAAAAAAGAGCAATAAATCTTTTGCTTGCTTTTTTAGAAACAGAGTCTACTTGCCAACTGAAGTTATTACTGTTATTATTGTATTACTTTACAAAAGAATAGCATAGAATCATTCTCAAAGTTCTATATCGTGAATCTTTATGCACATGTTGCAATCTAAATTCAAACTTTAGCACTTGAAGCAATATCAGGAAGCAAGTCAACGTACAGGTCATGTGATCAGATGCCAACTCTGTCCTAACGGAGTTCCCCTTTTGCAGGAGCTATATTCTGGTAATGTTGTTTTCTTTGAAAAGAGAACTATGCGCATTCTCCACAACAATCAATTCTTTTCATGTTTCCATTGTGTATTTAAAAATAATATCTATGATGCTTTTATAAAGTGCTCATACTGTATTCAATGTTGGAAACATGAAAATACATTTGTAAAAATACTAGCAATTGTATGTGTTTACTAACAGGTTGATTATGCTGTGAGTTTTTTGGCCAATGGGAAATTCATCAAACATAGTGTCCATGCAAAAGAATGCAATCACACCAAGTTTTAGATCGATGCAAATTTGGTCAGCTAATGGTTGCCTAAGACGAAAGTCATGCTAGTCTCGGGCAAGAATCTGACAAGTGTACAGCAGTCACCCTATGTTGTTCATCAATCTGCTACGGAGGATCAATGAGCGACAATTGGGTATGACTGCCATTCATGTCGGTGAAGTGCAGAACAGCAAGGCGCTTCTCGCTCATTCTCTACCCTAACTTTTCCATAGAACAGAATGGGCGCTGTGTGTGGAAATGATCATGAAAGATTGTTTCCAGTGACAAAAAGCCTACGTGTGTACGTAGCCTAAGTGTAGATGAAGGAGGGGAGTAAATTGAATGCAAGTTGCAAAAGGGGTTACAAAGGACCTGATTTATTAAAGCTTTCCAAAGCTGGAGAGGATACACTTTCATCAGTGAACCTGCGTGATCCAGCAAACCGTGAATTAATTTGGTACAGAATTGAAAATATTTGCTAACAAATAGCAAATTACCTATAAGAAATCCACTCCAGGCTTGCTGGATCACCCAGGTTCACTAATAAAAGTGTATTTTAGTGTATTTTATTAAAGCTTTGGAGAGCTTTAATAAATCAAGTTCAAAGTGTCCAAGATTGTCATCTAATAATGTTTGAGGGACCAAACCATGAAGCATTGGAAGTTTGAGTGGAGACAAAGTAGTAATTGGTTGAAAAAAAAGAAGGGACTAGATAGCAAGCAAGCTAATCAAGTGCTAGGAATAATGACAGTATAGAAAGTAGATAGACATGGACAAACATGGGTGGGAGGACCCTGGTATTTGATCAGGGACCCAAATCAATTACCAGACAAAGAAAACAGACAAAAAACTGCTGTGAAGTTATGCTGCAGCTGCATTCACTTGTATGTAATTCAGAAATAAATCGGCCACATAACTGATGGATTACCAAAGTCTGCTGGAGCACAAAAAGGCAGTCTTAGACTTTTTTATTGGAAATCTCAGCATGCTTACCAAACACAGAGCAATGAATACAACCTGTAATACAATTTTATTCTATAAAATTTAATGCAAATATTGAGAAGTAGTTTAGAATTAGTTATAAAGAAGTGAAATACCCATTATATTTGACCATAAATAAAAAAAGCATTAGAAGTTACAAAACACCAACTGACATGCTTTCGACATTTGTAAAATTATGTTCTGCAGAATTTAGAAATGTGTACTTGTAAGGCCAAATCTAAAAAATGTGGAAAATTCCTGCAGAGGAAGAGTTCATCCGGCTAGTGAGGATTCTGTGCACACACTACAACCAGGAAATGATAAACGGCTAACAAATATACATTACTGCTAATGGGGTGGAATTAGAACATTAACAAAAATGTGTTCAGGGCTGTGTCCTGTTCCGTTTTTATAGCCCCACCACAAAGCCACTTCCATCCACCACATTCAGATTTTTCTCTATGCAAAGCTACACCAAAACTGGACAACTCCTAAATATGGAAGAGCCAGAATGTTATTGTGCAGATTCCTAAAGAAGTAATCCCCATATAGTAATCAGATCACAACTGTCATTCTCTAGTGTATTATACATTACGCAAGGAAGTGCAGGGTCATTTCACATTTTCCACTGTGTCACGTTTGGGCCACTGGGGAGCACTACAGCTTGCACAGAAGTGGTGTGAGCCCTGAGAAGGGCCAAGGCACAGAGTCAAAGCAGGAACCAGGTCTTCTCCAGAGCCTCTAGTGGTGAGGATGTTGGTTACCGCCAGGTTGTGGTCCCTGGGCACAATAGGTTGGGCAGGAGGATACACGGTACCAAATCACAAGGCAGAAGAATGGTCAAGGAAGCTCAGGGTCACGGCAGGCAGCAAGCAAGAGGGGTCAGGTCACATGCCAAGGGTCAATTGCCAGTGATCCAGGAGACAGACTAGTGAAACAGGGGCCACTGAAGACATAGGGGACACAGGAGACACTGGAAGCAACAGGAGGCACAGATGACACAGGAACAACCACAGACTGAGAGGAACACTGGAACAGCACAAGGGAATTGGCTGGAAAAAAACAGACTGGGCAACAAGGGGTTAACGCAGGAGCTGGACAGAGGAAACACAAAATTATTAAACAGGTGTACAGGAACGCTGAGTGCTGTGTCTGAGCTAGCTAAATAACTAGGGATGGTTAAGAGGCAACTTCCTGATTGGCCGGTGGCAGGTTGGGCGAAACTGATAAAGCTTGGGAGCTTAGGCATGCCGAGAGTCAGAACTGCCCGCATGAGCAGGAGAGAGATGCCTGCGCTTTAGCGAGGAAGATCAAGTTGTTTTGCAAGATAAGGTATGAAGGTTTATTCCGGACAAACCTAATCATAAATATTTAAACTACATACTAATGAAGCCTATCTGTTTTTACTCTTTGGTAGCTAAAAAGTCGTCAAAGAAGCAAAGAATTGCTAAGCACATTCTACTGGGGAGAGTGGCATTAAAGCAGTCCTGGTAAGCCATCCTGGTATGGCATCAAAAAATTTCTGGGCCCCTCACCCCATGTGTAAAGGTTACAGTGATAGATCAAGATTTCTGCCTTCACATACCAATGTCGGGTGCTGAGACAAGTATCTGGGGCATTGGGAGTGGGGTAGGCTAGCCTGGTTCTTTAAAAAATAGGGTTGCAGTGCAGTAGCAGGGTACCAGCAACCGTAGGCCACACAGGGTCATTTGATCCTAAGGCAGGACTGAACGTCGCCATACTGTCACCTTTTGCTGGATATTCTGAATTTAAATAAAAAACAGAAATGTGTTAAATAAAATATTAGGTAAAAAAATGCAAGTATTAACTACATTGCAATAATAAAATGCAGTATGTTTTGCTAGGGTGGGCATTTAAAGTGGAACTTTCATTAAAAAAAAAATAAAGAACACCTTTACAGAGCCTTTGATTCCTCCACAATTGGCTTCCATTCAGTCCCGTGCTGCCCTGGATTCTTTCTTTGTTCTGGCGCAGAGAAATCAGCAGAAGACTTGATTTTTTATTTGAAATATTTTTTTAAGTTATAAAATGTTATTTTAAAGCTATAAATTATTAAAATGTAACTGATGGCAACTAAATGTAAACAAAATAAAATAATCATCTCTTAGCTGAAAGGTCATGGTTGTACATTCTATCTCATTGCTTCACATGACAATGCAACCATAATGCATTATACATTTTTACAGCTAAATTGTTGTAATTTGCCAGATGTTCATGTAATCTTATCCAATATTTACTTTTTAATTTATAGTTATTTAACATCACATGTTGTGGTTAATTTTCTAAAGTAACAGAGGCTACTTACTTTTAAAAGTGAATGGCTGTAAATAAACTGAGCCTCTCTGTTCACGGTAAATACCAAATCATGTGCATGGCAAATTTAGAAAATTGGACAGCTTTGTTGATTGATGTTCGTTAAAACTTCATCTTAAGTTCAGTTATCATTCACTTTGCTAATAACGTAAATATTTTCCTTGGGCAGAAGGGTGGCTCAGTGATTAGCGCTCTGGCCTTTGCAGTGCTAGGTCCCAGGTTCGATTCTTGGCCAGGGCACTATCTGTATGGGGTTTGCAGGTTCTGCCTGGGTTTCCTCCCACATTCCAAAAACATGCAGTTAGGTTAATTAGCTTCCCCCAAAATTGACCTTAGACTGTGGTATTGATATATGATCATGGTAGGGGCATTAGATTGTGAGCCCCTTTGAGTGACCGCTAGTGATATGACCATGGACTTTGTACAGCGCTGCATAATATGTTGTTGCTATATAAATACTGTGTAATAATACTAAAATCAACACCAACAGTGTCTAAGAATTCTGTACATATTGCCTAAAATGTAATACATTGTATAATGTGAGTCTAAAGCTACGTACACACGTCAGATTTTTATCGCCCGATAATCGGCATCGGCCAATTATCGGGCGAAAATCTGCCGTGTGTACAGTCGGTGTCGTCCATCGTCCGGACGACCGACCTGCCGGATCCACGGACGATGGACGACAGCCGATCGTAATGAAAGTGAAGGGGAGAGCGCGCAGCAGGGTGCCGCTCCGTCGCTCTCCCCCTCCCCTCTCCATAGAGCAGAATGGGGCTGTATGTACAGCACCTTTCATGCATCGTGCACTCCCTTGTCGTTGGAAAGGATCGTGAAAGATCCTTTCCAACGACAAAAATTGGCAGTGTGTACGCAGCTTTAGTAGTACCAAGAGTTCAGAACTAATTAGAATTATCAGAATTTGTGACGAAAATGTCTCTGAAGTCTGCTATACCTTAGACATTAACTACTTGACTTTTTTCTGTTTATTAATAAAAATGTTATTTTTGAGCTAAACCTAGAAATGGTTGTGCATTGCAATGCCAGTAAGTTATTACAATTTTTATATTTTTAATGAGGCTTCCACTGTAAATATTTCACATTTTTATAAAAGCAATTATAAATTACATCTTGTGACTGGCAGCTTAAACATTTAACATTTTGTACACATTTGTGTAATACTGATATACCTTAGATATGATTTGTGTGCAAAATATACTTAGCAATAAGATATCGACTCTGTAGAGCTCTTCGAGCAGTCACGCAAATCATTAAGGGTTATAATCCACAAGGCTATGTAATATTGTTAAAAGGTACTTTGGCCCATGGAAGATGATCAAGTCTGAAAATTTATGTTAGGTTGGATAGGAGCCATCATATCAATTTACTAATTTTATGTTATGTTTCTAAATAAGTAGAATGAGGTAACACATGTCTGTTCCACAGAACTGGATGAACCAGCCTTAAGAACTATCATATATGAATATTTATACTTACAACTTCCTTGTCACTTCTGGTTATTTTCAGGTGTGTTTCCAGTGAAAATAATTATGAATTAGCATACATAAAACTTATTTCACAAACTAAACACACCGTGATAAAGATTTCTTCCAAAAAAGTCACAGTCAATTTCATGGTCCAATAAGATTTAGAAATGATGCTCATGTGGCGAGATCTCCAAGTAAAAAACTTTGCACATAAAATCAATTTACTCAAAAAAACTGTATACATTGCGACATTATGCCAAACATACTAAACAATAAATTTGTGGGTCTACAAATTACAAAATACAATAAAACAAATTAAACAAAACATAAATAAGCCAAACATACTAAACAATAAATTTGTGGGTCTACAAATTAAAAATGACAATAAAACAAAACAAATACATGTTTATAAACACTTCATTTTTGTATTCCATTGGAATATGAGTTTTTCCATAGATCTCTTTAGAAATGTTTCTTGTAAACAGATGTTTTCTATTGCTGGCTTCCCTGTTCTGTTCTGTTAAAAGGTTGCTTTGTCCATTTAGTTTACAGCCACTTTAATGCTATTATAAAACACAAATAGTAATTATATATGCATAAGCATACCTACATTATCCATAGAGATAGCTTAACTGACATTTTGGATATGAAAATATATCAATCTTAAGTTTAAAGAATTTATAATAAGGGTGCAGCATAAACTGTTTCCTATTTATAATACTACATTTACTGGACACTTTATTATGTACACCTGTTCAACTGCTTGTTAATGCGAAAATCTAATCAGTTAATCACATAACATCTCAGTGCATTTGAGCACGTAGACATTGTCAAGACAACTTCCCGAAGTTCAAATTGAACATCAGAATGAGAAAGAAAGGTGATTTAAGGGACTTTGAATGTGACATGGTTGTTGGTGCCAAGCAGGCTGGTCTGAGTATTTCAGAAACTGCTGATCTGCTGGGTTTATCACACACAACTATCTCCAGGGTTTACAAAGAATGGTTCAAGGTAGTTTTTCAGGCGAATAAAGTCTTGGATGCCCAAATTCAGAAGAGCATGGCCAGACTGGTTTGAGCTAATAGAAGGCCACAGTAAACCACTTGTTACAGCTATGATATGCAGAAAAGCATCTCTGAGAGAACCTTGAAACAGATGGGTACAGCCTCAGGGCACCATGCTGTGTGCCACCAAGACCTGGCACCACAGGCTACAATTTCACACTACAATTCTTCTAGAAAATGGAATTTTGGTGGTGTAATTATATGAGGGATGTTTTCTTGGCACACTTTGGGCCCCAAATGGTACTACTTCTAGCAAAATATCCATGTCACAAAGCTGAGTACTAAAATGACCTCCACAGTCATCATCTCACCCGAAAAGAGCATCTCTGTGATATGCTGGAACAGGGGGTTCACATCAAATATGTGCAGTAAGTAGGTCTTGTACAGTGATTTATTATTTATTTATTTATTTTGTAATTCTGTAATAAACATTCAATGGTTGTTATCTCTTTAGCACTATGTTTTATTCTGCCTTTTTGTCACACATGGCTTTCACAAAAGAAAACCGCTGCATAAAATCTTCAGCTTGAACTATTGTGCCGAATACTGAAGATCTTTTATATATTTATCATGCTTTCATCTGACATATAATTTTCACTACTGTAGCTATCAGAAATGTCAGAAGATATAAAATAATTCCAGTTTATCCACTCCCTTCCTGATGTTTTCATTCACTGTGAAGAATAGAGCGTGCACTGGTTAGAACTCGTGACTTGCTATGTGCACAAATTTAAATGTTACATCTTCAAATTTCACAAAAAAGCTTTTTCTTTTTATCAGGACACTTGTTTCAATATAAAAATGGATATAATGGATACATACATTTTACCAGGTAAGGGATTTTTTAAATATTATTTATGCTTTTTTAACTACACTATTTTACACTAAATTACTTTTATTGTACTAACAAGGCCTACACAAATACGTAAACTCAATCAGACATCACAATATTTTTCTTACGTATAGGTAGGTTGGCTCTATCACCATGAATGTCCTAATGCTTCTATTTGTTACATGAGCCAACCAGAAAAATTGCCAGGGACAAATGCAATGACTGTATGCAGTAAAATGCTTAGGTTATATAGAAAATCGTCATATAGAAAATATATATAGAAAATTTCATGAAGGCTCAAACATGTTAATGTCATTTTAAAGTAATTATCAATTTATTTCAAATCTTCATTTTTATTTTAAATAATAAATAATTATCCTGCCCTGAAAGTCCTAGGTAATATCATTATTCTTAATTTAGAAAGAGACAGCGTATTAAGCAGCAGTAGCTGCAGATGACAAACCTACATATATAACAAGAAAAATGACACAGGGGGAGAAATAGACACTTCTTGTTGTACGATGACAACACTCTGTCCTTTCCCTGTCTAGTATGCTGCTAGGAAGTCACCCTGTAACATGTTATTTTGAAGTAAACCACAAATGGTCACTTACAACACACATTACACACACATGACCCCATGTTGTGGCCATAAGAAAACCTGAAGGAGGAATTCTATGCTGCCAGTACTGCGATACATTTCAAGGCTGCATTGCAGATTCAGTAGAGCAGAGCTGGATTTGCCACTGGCAATAGTAGCCACGCACCTGGAGGCACCAGTGGAGGCACGTTTTGTAACTTACCACAGACAGAACTGCTTGGTCCAATGATTTCCTTGGTACCTACCATCAAGCAATAGCCCTAAAAGGTATTCACTCCATGAGGCTCCAGGCTGTGGAGGCTCAGCTGGGTCCCACCACCATTTTGGCTTTAGGAGAAAAATAATGATATTATCACTAAAATCATATGTCAATCTTATAGTGTTAGGTGACATTTTTAGGGGGAAAGTTCTGCGTTATTGTAAATAATATCTATTGAATTAATTTCAACCAGTGGGACTAGCCCTATCATTGGTTGTGGTTGAAGAACATCCATAAAAGGAAACCTGCTTGACATTACAGTCTAAAAAACAAGAAATATATTTGGCCAGGGCCTTCCAGATTTCAGGTATACTCTGGTGGAAGCAATTTGTGAAGCTTGGAAATTTTTCTTTGCTTTATTATCTGTGGATATGAAAGGGGGAGCAGGTACACTCCTTATGGAGGGCATGCAGCTGATCACCTATCTTTACAACTTTAACACACTTCAGGGTATATATAATAGATCATATTGTGCTGCGGTTAATGGTTCCTTCTGCCAAATAGTATCAGGATATTTCCCATTTATCTTAATGTCTCCTTTTTTTAAGAAATTAAAAAATTTGCAGTGCTCAAATATTTAAAAAAAAGCTTTGTATCTAAACATTAGTTTGGTATTTCTGTGGTGCTAATGGAAAGAAAAACTAAGCTTACACTCTGTAAAAATTACACTTTGAATGTCAAATTCATGTCACTAGAAATGATCTTTTGTGATTGTTTCAAATGACACAAGAATGAACAAGCACTGTGTACACAGCTCTGTTCAGTTCTATGGAGAGTAGAGGTGGGAGGATGAGCAACGCTTGCTCTTCTCCATAGGAAATAATCGTGATCGTTCCCAGTTATTAAGTGATCCACCATGGCTGATTGCTAAACAACACAGAGGACTGCTGTAAACATGCTGGATTTCTACCCAAGACCATCACAATCATTTATCTCAGGGGACAATTATCTTGTGTGTGTACATAACTTTAATATATTAAAATATGGAGTTTTTTTCTTGCTGCCCATGTGATTGCACACAGAATTATGTGACATGAAAGTGCAATTCTGTTAAAAAGCACAAAGAAAGGTTTTAGGATTGGGTGTGAGAAATTATTCCCAATACTATTCTGTTGAACACAAACTATATACTCTGCATGGCATTAGCAGATCTTTTTATTGCATGGAACTGCACAATAAATACGGCCATAGCTTACACCATCTGTATTGAGCTTTTTCCACTATGCACAGGAATCATCTGCTTCTATTTCCTATCATAAAACGTCTCTATAGAAGGTAAAGCCGGATTTAGATGTCTACATTATTTTCATACTGGATGCACAGAATAAAGGACTGCAAGTAATATAATCAAGTCTTTATTTAAGCTGCCTGTTTAATTATTCACAAACAAATCATCTATGCTTCTGTTCACAACCACAACATTTTAGGATACAATGCCGCTACAGTGCACCATTGAATGATACTGATCAGAGCCAAGATTCACAGAGAATCTATTGAGCAGAGCCAGTAGTAACACCGGGTTCAGATCCATTAAATAAATGCCATACATTTATTCCCGGCTACATCTCTGTATATCATAAAAGCACCTGTTGTAAAAAGACACATGATGTTATGTCGGATGTTTGCTTTGGCATTATCTAGCTCTTTTGTGAGACAATTTATAAAGAAAAAGAGTAAATACTAGCTGTTGTGTCATGAGTAAATTATAGAAAAGGTAATTAGTACATGAAAAATAAGATATATGAAATACAATTCCTCAAAATGTCAGAGCTTATGAAAGGAAAGAGAGAGAGAAAAAGATCCAAGATATCACATTACAATATTGATGCCATCAGAGTAATTCTATAGAACATTTAAATAAAAAAGTGATGGAACTGTATGGTTTGTGATTGGTCGCCTGGAATTACTAGAACTGGATTGCCAATTATTGTAAAACAAACACAACATATTGTAGGTCACTTACCAGCCTAAAGAACCCTAAACCCCATCTTTTTTATTGTCTCAGAATGTTAGTAAACTTTATAGCAGAATTTTACCTTTCTCTTTGATGAAAAACAGTATAACCCTAACCATGTTCCTTAATAAAGCAAAACTACGGTATATTTTAAATAAAATGTGAGCAGACAAATTGTTTATTGTAGAAAGGACAGCGATGTCCCTTCTGCCATAAAACAAACTTACCTACCTGTTGACAATGTTCTCTGTAATGTATGTTACTATGTACAGCTCACCTTAGCGTGCTGCTAAGTGTACAGTCCCAGCAGAGCTGGGTGCTTGAATTAATAAACCCTTATGTGCATGTGCTGGAGTTGTCTCATTCTATTCTGGCAAATCAAGATGACCAAGGATTCCAAACCCAGAGGAGAACCAGCTGAAAAGTCCAGTGCTGTTGTAGGACCAATGAGAGGTGAGTTTAGTTAAATAATTGCAAAACAGACAGGTACATTTCTTTTATTGCAGAAGACACATTGCCTAACCCTTCTGCAGTAAAGAACCTGTCTGCTCCCAATTTTTTTTTTAAGTTTATTTTCCTTTTAAACTGCTAACTTAATGGGTTATTATACCTACCTAATAAGCCAATATATCTACCTAATCAATCTTGGAGCCTTGGAATCCCTTTGGTACATAACTCTGTGTTAGGGCCCCTTTACACTTTCCCTAAATTGTTTATTGAAGCATTCCACATTTAGCCAGCCAATTCAGTTTAGATGGTATAGCAGAGCACCCCAATGCACACATTTGAATCAATGCTGCACATGGTAGGTGAATGGTTATGAGCTGTAGGGTGGATGCATTATAAAGTAAAGCGTGCTTGCAATGTTAAGTAGTTAAAAAAAGAATGACACTGCAACTATACATATAGTACTGTGCATTATTGTGCACTGTGGTAACACACATGAGTGATGACAGCCTGAAAGTATCTCACAAAAAATAAAACTACTATTTCAGGACACATGTATTTTGATTTCCGAAGTTCAGTGCAGCTGTCCAGAAAAAGGAGTGATGTAATCACACTAAGAGGAAAGATGAAAATGTACAGAATGCAACATTTATTTGTTTTTGATGGTTTTAGAGAATCATAGCACTTAGTCTGTTACACTTAAATCAATAAGTCATATTTAATAACAACAATTACCAGTGTGGCATATACAGCAAGAGCAGCAATTATATATTACCAGTGTGCTGTAAAGCTTGCTTTCCACTCCAACTAAAATGTGTCTCTATCCTATATAACTATCTATCTATCTATCTATATGTATGTGCACTATGGCCATGTAGGCCCCCCACACATTTTTATATTACTTCCTGTATTTCAGGTGCCCAAATTCTTGTGATATGTTTCATGGACAGATTCCTCCAAAGGTTATATATCCACATAGGTTAGAAAAAGATAAAACCAACCACCAAAACCATGTGAACCCAATGATAACAATTTCAGCTCCCAAAAAATGAATCTTAGTATATGCACATAAGCTTACATGTTGCTCCACTCTTGAATCACCAACAAGTTCATCCCACAGAATGTTAGATATCAAAAAACAGAAAAGGAGAGAAACAAAGGTAGGGAATTAGGGTAATAATAACCCAGATAGAAATAGTTGGAGATGCCCCTTGAGATCAGTTTTTTTTTTTTAAAGGTGCGTACACACTTCCAATTTTTATCGTTCCAATCGAACAACGAACGATTGATTGGGCAAAAAATTGTTCGTAAAAAAGTAACCAACGACGCCGACGAACGAGGAAAGTCGCTGGAAACGAACACCCAAAAATCGACCAAAAAAGTAATGGGGTCCATTTTCTGGGACAAAGACGGTATTCTGTTGGTGGACTACCTACCTCAGGACTGTAGTGTCACTGGACAGTATTATGCTAACCTCCTGGACCAGCTGAAGGAGGCAATTAAGACTAAACGCCGCAGAAAGTTGACCAAAGGGATCCTTTTTTTGTAGGACAATGCACTCGTGCACATGTCCAACGTTGTGGCTGCCAAATTGAACACCCTGGGTTTCCAATTGGTTCACCATCCCCCCCCTACTCACCATGCTTTTTTTTATAAGTTGGTGAATAGTGTTTGCTTGCTGTTGTAATTAACCACAATTGTTAATTTGGTAATTGGCAATATTCTGGAGTACTGATTGTTGCATTTTCCACCTGCTTACACTGTGGCTGATTATTACTACTTTTATACCAAACACCTCTGATGCCCATTGTAACCTATGGTGTTCTCCAATATCAAATTGACAAATGTTCTGACAAAATGCTAATGCCATCTGATACATTATCTTTTAATATTTTAGATTTTAATATGTTTGCCTTAAATGCGTTGTGATTGTATTGTGCTGCAAGGTGGGCATTCTGCTAAATTCAAGCAGTTATCCTATTAAGTGTATTGTATAGCTTTGGCTCAATTAAGATTGCTTACAGATTTTTAATACATGAATGTACACATTGTACTGATGTACATCAAGTACAGTACAGACAGTAGAAAAGGTTGTAAATACCTAAAGCTGTGTAGCTGTGAGTTTGAGAACCAGTTACGAACCAGCAACTTTACATTTACTGATAAGCACCACTATTTTAGGTATTTACAGTTCTATTCACATGACACACAGAAAATGAGTTTATGTAGACTAAAAGAATGTAGCTGGTACTTTATAAATTATGGAAGAAACACTTCACCTACAAGACATAAATCACTTTTACAATAAATTACAGAAGTTTTGAACAAAGTAAAATATTCAAAACACATATTGATTTAATTTCAAGGACTTTTTAATATTCTTTTTATGCCATGAAGGTTTGTGTTTGGGTAACCACTATTATAAGGTGACAGCACTCCCACACACCGTCCCTGTGTCCTGATCCTGACCATCATGCTGACTTTTAGGGTACAATTACACGTTTGCATGCATTTCTTCTAAATTCCATTGCAGTATTGTGCTGATTGCAGCTAACAATAGGTTACTATTAGGCGGCCTATATATTATCCAGGCTAATGGTACAACTTTTATTGGATCTGCCTGAATGAACACATGTTTATTAGATGAATAAGAATGTCCTATACTAAAATCCAAAGCTTCCCTCTTAACATAACCACTTTCTTATGTTACCTAAAATCCCATTATGTGATTTTAAAGTGCATATTTTTGCAGGTATATTTTGAAGTAAATGGGTTGAAATATAAATACATGTATTCAAATCTGCTATCAAATGAAACATCTGTTTGTCTCAAGAAAAGCAATGTAAGCAATGTAAGCCATGTTAGAGTCAACTATAAAACCTAGGGGATATAAACAAGCATTTCTTACCCTCTCCCACATGGGGGAACCCCTTAAAATAACTTTCAGGTCTTCAGGGAACCTCTTCTATAATTATTATATCCACAATATACATTGCTGGCCAGTGGGAGGAATGCCCCCTCACAGATTGCCACAAAGATCATTGGTGTCAGTCATAACTGACCTGAGATGTAAAAGTTACTCATTGCCCATTGCCGTAGCAATCTCTGGAGGAACCCTGGTTGAGAAACGCTGATCTAAGGTGTGTATATAGGTGAGTCACAGCTGAAACAAACAGAAAATTGCTTTGTTTAAGGGTGTTATAAGGAAAAAGGCCTGGGGACTCAAGTGGTTAAATTCACATTGAATCTTATGGGAAGCTGTTATAACAAGTGATCTGACCAAAACAAAAGCCCTAGACCTCAGGACACAAAGCTGCAGACAGCACACTAATTCATGTTTCAGAGTTTTGTGTTGATAAATTGCTCAGTCACTGCTTCTTACAAAACAATTTACATAGTGATACTCATGGAGCATCATTCCCAATGATACCTGGAAAAACCTGTTCAATATGTTGGGAAAAATGACTGTCCTGCCAAATCCTCCCAATAGACCATGCCTATTTATAAGAACTAGCAAAATAAACAAGATATTTTTGTCCTATGTTTTAAAAATCATATATATATATATCATTT
Source organism: Pyxicephalus adspersus (assembly GCF_032062135.1). Taxonomy (NCBI): domain Eukaryota; kingdom Metazoa; phylum Chordata; class Amphibia; order Anura; family Pyxicephalidae; genus Pyxicephalus; species Pyxicephalus adspersus. The sequence continues at coordinate 103,538,949 of NC_092860.1, read as the reverse complement.
CAAAATAGTGCATTTAATTTATACTTTCATTTGCTATATCATTTAGAAAGTCACATGGATGACAGCCAAGAACATTTGCTGTAGCTCTTTCTTAGTAATCTTTAAATATTTTATACAATGCTCACTCACAAACCAATTTTCATTTATAATAAATGAGAAAATTTGGGTTAAAAAAAAATCCTTCTTTTTTTTTTTTTTTTATACCATGGTAAATATTTCTGAATATTTGCAAACTTGTACAATAAAAATGTAAAGTTGTGTTCATCCTTTTTCATTGTGCCCTAATGGAGAGGGATTCTTTTTGTTATGCCGACACCTAACCGAAACCCTTCCCTTTGGCTGTTTTCCCCAGGATGGTATTTAAAGAAAATGAATGATTAATATGTTAATTACATAGCTTATGTCATCGGGGTTTTTGTGTCTTTTCATTAATTAGAAACGCAATGTCCACTTTCTGTGGCCTGTGCAGTATAAATTCAAGATGCAAGAACTACTTAAGTGTGATAAACATGGTAATTAAGACCCTTTCTTATAATATCAAATTATACAACAAATATGCCTCCTAGTGTTTACTAAGAGAAGTTGCACCCCAACTCTATAAAATATAATACAACTGTCGGCAGATTCCTGTTTTTTTTCTATTTACTGTATTGCTATTGGGTCTAGCTTAAAGGACATCTATATATTTGCCAAGAACCAATTGACCTGTCCACCGACTCGCCCTCTCGAAAAACCATGGACGTTTGTCCAGAATTTCAACAACTCGGCTAGTTGCCGATTACAGCACTATCCCAGGTGCTGAGATGGATGGCTGGACCAAAGGGGAGGAGCCTTGAATGGACCACACTGCCAATCCCGGCAAGCGCATGCACAGAATTAATGCGAAGAAGCATGCGCAATACACACAACACGGCACATGTGCAGTGCCACAACCCAGCCTTTATTAGGTGCCCTCATTCAGAACACTACCTCCACACCACTGGATGCAATTCCTCTTTTCTTCTCTCCCACCACTACAGGTAAGACAATTGATATAATACTCCTATACAGTTTTTTTTACATTATTGGGCCACAATGGCCATTTGTGACTATACTTTATTAGCCATTTTTTTTAGGTTCTATTTACCTTGAACCAGTACCAGTGGTACTCTTGATCCCAACAACTGAACCTAATTCTGGTATGTAATCTTCACCAACCATCACAAATAAATCTTTTTATATATATTCTGTAATCCTCACCCTTTTTGCTACCCATAATAGTTATCCTCATATACATTTTATACACTCTTGTAGGATTTATCATCTCTTCAGTGTTCTTCTTTCTGTTTTCCCATAATTCATGTTGAACTGGAGAAGTCCAATACCAGAACAGTATAGGTGGGGACTCCTCTGTTAATGGGCCTGATTAATGAAAGCTCTCCAAGGCTGGAGAGAATAGACTTTCAGATGTGAAGCTGGGTGATCCAGAAAACCTGGAATGGATTTTTAAAAATAATTTGCTATTTGCTAGCAAACGTTTTGAATCCTGGACCAGTTCCATTCCAGGTTTGCTGGATCACCCAGCTTCACTTCTGAACGTATATTCTCTCCAGCCTTGGAGAGCTTTCATAAATCAGGGTCAATGTGTATACTTTTCAATAAAACCTTATTACCATCATTATACTTATACATACAAATATATATGCATATACTTTCTTTAAAGCCCATAGTTCTAGTTTTCCCTTAATTACTAGGACTAAGATATTCAACACCTACCTTACATTCACTCTACCAATTGCTACACCTTATCTTTAGCTCCTTTCTTAATATGAGTTATTTTACATAGTTTCGATACATTTTTACTATTTTTCAAACAATCATATAACAAATTGTACTAGTTCATTATCCCTGTTTGTTTATACCTATTTTCCCCATATGTTGTTGAATATGTTGTAATTTCCTATATGTTACTTATTGGAAGGGTTCTCATTATCCCCTGAGGAAGCCTTGAGGGTGAAACGCATCAGTCCCTGAGACCTATCACGACAACGTTGCTTATCCTCTTCCCCTTCTCTCTTGGAGTTATATGTTTCGTAATTTCTCATGTTTAGTACCCAACCTGATCCAACCCACTATGCCAGGGGTGCCCACACTTTTTTGGCTCGCGAGCTACTTTTTAAATGACCAAGTCAAAACAATCTACCAACATTAACAATGCAAACATATATTTATTTATATATATATATATATATATATAAAATGTATGACACAAAAGTGACTGAAGCTAATTAAACATTGAATGGCAGAATATTGCACAGAAATTGCACTACAAGACTATAGTGACAGGAAAGCTACAGTTCACCTGTCATAGGAGAATGATGTGCTGCACAAGAAACCGCCCAGCACTGCTCACCTCAGACTGCCCTCCCGCCCTCTCGGCCTCCCTCCCCACTGTTACATGGAGCCTTGATGTTTGGTTCCCATTTATACGATACCGTATATCTAGTGTTTTGATATAAGCATCACATCCTTGTAAAATTGTATGTAACTGAAAATTTTTTTTGTTTCATATATACAACCATTTGTTTCCACACAAAACCCCTCTCTGTCTTTCCCTCCTGTTTCTATTCAATTTAAGGAGGCCTGAACCGATCTGAAGGAAAGAACACGTGCGTACGTGCATGCATTTTATATATATAAGTACACATACAGTGGGGGAAAGAAGTATTTGATCCCCTGCTGATTTTGTACTTTTGCCCTCTGACAAAGAAATGACCAGTATATAATTGTAATGGTAGGTTTATTGTAGACAGAATAACAACAAAAGAACCCTTTAAAACCTAGTGCTCAAAAGTCAGAGCTTGATGTGCGTTGTAATGAGTGAAATAAGTATTTGATCCCGTATCAACCAGTCTAGAGACTGGCTAGGCCACTCCAGGACCTTCATGTGCTTCTTCCTGAGCCGCTTCTTTGTTGCCTTGGCCATGTGTTTTGGGTCATTGTCATGCTGGAATACCTATTAACTACCCATTTTCAATGCCCTGGCTGAGGGAAGGAGGTGCTCACCCAAATTTTGACGAATCATGGCCACGTCCATTGTCCCTTCGATGCAGTGAAGGTGTCCTGTTCCCTTAGCAGAAAAACAACCCCAAAGCATAATGTGTCCACCTCCATTTTTGACAGTGGGGATGGTGTTCTTGGGGGCAGCATTGCTCCTCCCCCAAACAGGGTGAGTTGAGTTGATGCCAAAGAGCTCAATTTTGGTCTCATCTGACCACAATACTTTCACCCAGTTCTCCTCTTGACCTTACAGATCCTTGTTGGCAAACTGCAGACGGGCCTGTACATGTTCTGTCTTGAGTTGGGGGACCTTGCGGGCTCCCCAAGATTTCAGGCCTTCACGGTGCATTGTGTTACCAATTGTTTTCTTGGTGACTATGGTCTCAGCTGCCCTGAGATCATAGACAAGTTCCCCCCCGTGTAGGTCTGGGCTGCGTCTTCACCGTTCTTCGGATCATTGCAACATCAGCAGGGGAGATCTTTCAAGGAGCCCCAGACTGAGGGAGATTGACAATTATTTTGTGTTTCTGTCATTTGCAAATTATCGCGCCAACTGTTGTCACCTCACCAAGCTGCTTGGCGATAGTCTTGTAGCCCAGTCCAGCCTTGTGTAGGTCAACAATCTTGTCCCTGACATCCTTAGACAGCTCTTTGGTCTTGGCCATGGTGGCTAGTTTGTAATCTGATTGATTGATGGCTTCTGTGGACAGGTGTCTTTTATACAGGTACTGTAACAAGTTTAGATTAGAAGCACTCCCTTACAGAGAGTGCTCCTAATCTCAACTCGTTACCTGCATACACTGAAGACACCTGGGAGCCTAAAATATAAATGGTTGATAGGGGATCAAATACTTATTTCACTCATCAAAATGCACATCATGCTCTGGCTTTTGAGCACTGGGTTTTTGAGGCTTCTTTTGTTGTTATTCTGTCTCCCTGTTACAAGAAAACTACCATTACAATTATAGACTGGTCATTTCTTTGTCAGGGGGCACACACACACCAACTGTAACCCACCCTACCTCTTTTAGAGATTTCTAATTACAAACACGAGAAGGGCTGCAGGCTTTAGTTAAATAGGGATCTACTGCGGATTGGGTCGATTAAGTTAGGTAATGGGAGGGGGTTGGAAGAAGTAGATGCCATTAAAAGCAGAACTGGCCATACAGGGTAAAATGTAATATCCTTTTCTTTTTGTCCAGACAGAATGTTAAAAGGAACTGCTGTGTAAGCTCTGTGTCTGCAAATCTGAGAATACACATTGTAGAGGACTCTCCTGCCTCCAATTATGACAGCTATCACATGGGAGGATAGGGGTTATCCAGAGAGACAGAGTGTATGAGGCCACAGTCTGTTTTTGGACATATCTTGTACATTATATATTTGAAAGTGGTTAAAGTGGCACTCAAAAAAATTTCATCCACTGCACTCTTTGAGACAACTTTATCTGCACTGTTCAGTGCTCCTCTCTGACAAACTTAAATATACCGCTTTAAAGAATGTCATGTGACCTGTAACGCCAGCATTACTATTTCATTGCTTTCACCATGAAAATACAAAGCTGGGTGCTATCGTGGCTATAAGGTTATAAAGTTAATAAAAGTGTCAAAAAAAATCATTAGAGTGCAAAACAAAAAAGAGCACTTGTTAGGTCTAATCTACATAGATGTCCAAGGTTCCAAGTAACTGTAAAGAGGTTTACGAAGTTAGGTCTTTCATTTCCATTTAGTTGTAATTCCTTTTAAAAGCAGCATATTCTGTTTAGCAGTTTTTTCCATGTATGCCCTAATTAAAATTGGTTTAAATGCATAGCACAAATAAACTGTAATATTACAGGAAGCCTAAGAGCAATATGGGGCTTTTATTTCTGAGCAGTCTCTCGCAATTTTAGTTGTGTGGATGCAATAAATTCTAGTTGTTGGGGTTACAAAAATGTTTGTGTTGACAAAATTCCTAAGAAAACTGTGACCTTTTGTAAAAATTAGCTATTGTGTTTAAATGCATTTGAGCAGATGGGGAAAGCAAAATTAAGGTGGTTTATGATATTACAATTGTAATGGTCTTTAGATAACTCCTGAAGGACCAGGAAGCTCCTCTCAATTTGCCTGGACCAATAAAATGCAAGCCCTAGCATTATTTGTACCCCTTGGTAACCTGGGTGAGGAGGTTAGTGCCTGCAATGGACTGTGAAGAGGGTAATTTTTTTTTTCACTTTAGTTCCACATAAATTTGTTCTGTATATAGGATGGTAAGATTCTGCAATAATGGTTAGTAAAATTCTTGAAAAGTATACAATTCTCATAGATAGAATTTGAATATTTTCTCAACTAATTTTTTTCACAGATTATAATTAAAGTAGAATTTCAACCAGAACTTGTTATTGTTGGAAACAAGATGTTCTGGATGTTTATCAGGACACGGGCAATGAAGAAAAACTTGCATGGCTTTATGCTTTCCTGCACAACTATTTTTTTTCCTTTAATAATAACAAGGGATACACAAGTGAGATATGACAGAACATTACCAAATTCCCTTAACAAGGTTGCAGGACTGGAACCGGGTCGTTAAGCAAGGAGCATTTGTACCTATCTCTCCTTGTTCCCGCTGGTCTATTATGTAATGTAAAATCGGATGAATTTATCAGGGAGTCAAACAATATAAAGGAGAAACCATAGTATGGAGAAGTGTGGAACACTTGCAAAATTTTAAGATATAGGCTGTCAGGAATACAGCACCAGAACCCCATTGAAGACACACATCCTTACCAGCTCCTCTTTCAGACCTCAAGAACAGGCCATTGCTTAACTGTTGCACACTCCCTTCCATGACCCATGTCCAGCCCCTAAGGACAAAGTCCATCAATTGGATGGGGAAAAGGGAATCATCACATGACCAGAAGCAGGAAGCGTGGATAGTCTTTCCTTACTATCCTGTTTCTGCTTTCACATAGTGGTGTTGAGTACCCAGGCAAGTATTCCAACACTGGGACAATGTTGGGCGGGCTAACCTGGGGTCCATGATCAGGCCTCACAGATTGGTTCGGCTCAGTACAGCTATACTGGTTGTCCCAGTCTGATGGCCGCCCTATTACTTTAAAACATGTTTTCTTTTTTTTTTAGGACCACAAAAGACATTTTCTTCTCCACAGCACCATACACCCTACGAAATGAAAAACTTGTTAACATGATTGGAAACTTTAGATCACTACACAGGAAGTTACAAGGAACTGGTTTTCTGGACGGTTCCTCAGGTATTTTTCTGTAGCTGCAGAAAATGTTCTTTGCCTCGAAAAAGAAAGTAATGCAGCTTCCACATCTATGCACTGGTAAACTGTAATATGAACAGTATATTAGCTATATATTAGCACTAATTGTTGTGACTAGGGAACTGTCAAATTATATTTAGTTGGAGTTACCCATTAATTCTGCTAAGCAACACTGACACCAACCATTAAAAAACTGAGAAAAACAAATGATCCGTTAAAGCAATTTATGGAACCACTGTGTTTTTTTTCTCTGGCAATAAAATAAGTTCAAGCTGCAACTCTTAATATTGACAAGGTAGAATACATAATACACTCTACAATCCAAAGGAATCTCATTTCTCATGTACAGGACTGCAAGGCACATACATAATTTTCCCTCATTTTTACATGGCAGGTGTATTCCCTGAAATAGAATTTTTAAAAATTCTGAGACAACTTAGAAATACTATAAAGTTAGCATTTTTTTCTGGTTAAAAACTGTAGAATTTCATGCAATCTTCTTAAAAAGTAATGTCACAGATTATGTACATACATCCTCTGATGCTTTTATGAAGCTTTAGTGGAAAACAAAAATACCCTGAACTAGAACACAATGAAGACAGTTATTGCTTTCCGCATAGGTTGCACCGTAAAGCTTTCAATACGCTGGGAAAACAGAACACATTTGTGTTCTAAATATAATACTAACTGTGGCCAAATCTTTGTTTGGGGAACAAAGCCATCTAAATTATTACACAGCTCTAACATTACGGCACCACTGTAATCAATTTTCTTTGCTTCAACCAGTTCAAGGCATTATGGGAAACAAATGTTGGTGTGTATCAAATCACACATATCTCTTGCAAATATAAATTATAAGCTGCCTATTATTTATATTGGTGTCTGAAGGAAAATGTGATATGTCAACACTTTGGAGAGGTGAGAAAGGGATTGGACTACAAAGTCCGTGTCCAGTGTGATTTAGTCATCAGTGCATACTGGACATTATATAGATATGTGTTCTTTAAAAGACAAGTCTGCTGATGGTGCTGAAACCTCCATCTCCACCACCACCACTTGGCCCGCAGCTTCCCGGTGGGTCATTGTCGTCAAATCCATTGGGTCTGAAGGAGCAGGAAGCAGATGCTGCTTGTAGAGCCCGCGCACGGGCATTTAGTTCCTGTTCCTGTGAAAACAAACACATGACTATTAAAAAGATATCTTTATTCATACTCTTCTGCAGTATCAATGCATCACTGAACAGTACAGTGATGGCTGCTATTAAGATATTTAATTAAAAGAACATTTAATTTGGAAAATTTAGACTTTTTATACTTCAGTAAATAATTAGTATGGTAATGTTTACCTTAAAAGGATATGTCTACCACCAATTTAACTACTGCTAATCCACTTCCCAAGATGAACTACCCATCCCTCTCACATCCAGCTACTTATTTTCCTTCATTGCTCAGAAGCTGCAGTTTACACCAATGTATACATATTCTGAAATAAAATCTCTTTTCCACTGGTTGCTGCTGCCCATGGATTTGAGTGGAGCCACATATGAAGAATGTAGATCATTAGTATACACTTTTATTTAAGCCTATGGGGAAGAAGGCAAAACTAGTTTAAAGAGAGTTCATTGCAGACAAAACACTATAGAAATCTTTGTTTTTAGCATTTAATACAGACCTCCCAAAAGCATAAACCTACCTACTGTTCCAACACCCCAGCACTCCATTCAGCCATCATGGGCAAAAGAAAAACCCTTCAGAAGCTACATGTTGCTGTAGTCATAGGTTACACAGGGCTGTAGACCACCCCCCTCTCTTGTTGAGACAATAATTGGTTTAAGGTATTACATGGATGCTTAAATGAGCAGCAGGGGAATGAAGGAAAGGCAAGTATTTGCTGCTGGATATGTGTTTGAATTGCAGGGCAGGCATGCGAGTAAAAACAATTAGTAGAGTAGATGTATTTGTACCTGTAAGTAGAGTTTATTGTCCTTTGTAATGGCATCCATCAGCTCCTTTTGAAGAGGTGGTTCCCCATTGACCCAATGTCCATTTACTGAACTAGGATGTAGATTACTTTCATCACTACAACTGTGCTTTTTATATAACAGCACATAAGCTGTGTCCTTTGGAAATCGATTAGTGATATTTAAAACAGACTGAAATGAAGTAAATGTCACTCGGCTATCATTAAACAGAAACCAATCTTTAGGCATGTCATTACATGCAGTGTCATTCCCAACAACAGAGTTGGACGTCTCTTTGTTCACTAAAGGACCTTGGTATGCTTTCTCATGGCAGAAATATCGCGATGAACTAGTAACATTCCTTCCATATGAGTAGTAATGGCCACTTTCTGAAGAGGTACCAGAATGGACCACAACAGAGCTTAGTACATAAGGGACAAGCTGTGTGCAGCATAGATCCTCAATACCGGATGGTTTAAGCTTTTTAGCCAGGTTCTCACTGACATCAGGAACGTCTGTATCTAGAGTTCTATCTGCTGAACAAGCCATCGAGGTAGATCTCTCAACTGGCAATTTGAGTGCCAGTGGTATGGACACATTATCCAGGATTTTACGTCTCACATGACATTTAGGATCATATGAAAACCTTAATAGAGTTAAAATGAGGTATTCTGGTTCTTCTATTATATGCATAGTCTTTTCAGCGTTCTGGAGGGAAGCACACTTTTCACAATGATATCGATTCTCTCCATCAAGTATTTCTGGTGCAAGGAAATAGTTCAATAAATCCGTAACAGAGAGCGTTTTATCCTGATCAGCCTTTCTACACATGTCACTGTCAGGCTGCAATGTGTTATCGCATGCTGATGTATCCACAGAGGTTTTACAACTAGCCTGAAGTTTAGTAGACTCTCCACTGTTATCTTGTGCTGAATTATCAAAAACATTCTGAGCTTCGCCAGCAGGGGTAACGTCTATCTCTATGCAATCATCATCTTTCTCTTTTGGGGAGCAGATCATGCTTTGTGCAGGTGTATCAGAGGATGGACAGAAGGCCAGAGAAAGATCAGTGAAGGCTTCCATCTTCTGAGAAATGCTTCTACAGTTCAGGCAGCAAATGGTAGTCTGTAACTTTCCTCCAAACATGCCCTCTATTAAAGTTTTCTCTTCACAACCCCACACTGAGTTCTGCACCTGGGGAAGTACATCTGTGCTAAAACATTGTAACTATTACCATATATATACCCCATAAACGTTAAATCAAAATACATTTTGCTGTTAGGTTAGGCCAAAGTAAAAAAAGTACATTTATATATGTGAACTGTAACAGTAATCTACCTGTCTAAAAGAAAGCGGAGATACTCTGAGCAGTCTTGCTGGGATCGTGGTGTAAACCAAGGTGGTCTAGAAGCCTCAAAGAAAATCTGAGGAGCATAAGCTTCCCTCTACACAAAGAGAAATAAAGTTATTTTTTTCTTAGCTATGACTGATAAAAAGCAATAGTCAAGAATAATAAAAATATACCTGAGTGTGTGCCAAGAATGCAAAGAGGTGCTGCAGTTTTTTCATTAGTGAATTGCACCCGTTTAAATTAAGCGACATTACGTGCCTCCTGAAACTGAATACAGAATTAGATTACCAACCCATAATATTAAAATAGAGTTCCCAATTTTTTATTAACCTTCACTGAAAAGTAAAGAGTATATATCTGGACACAGTTTTTTTTTTATTTACTATTAGGGTGGCAAGGGATAAGTTACTATTGCTGTGTGTGTCTCAATTAGGGAGTTTCATCACCCTATGTATATTGGTAACCACTGGCACTGAGAAAGAGTCAGGGGAAATCCAAAATTTTTCAGCTCTTTGCAAAACAAGAAATGAGGGTAAATGTTCCAAATGGAACATGTTGGGAGATATCCTGTTTTGCCTATGGGGTAGAAAATGAAGCGACATGCCTAGTCCTTTTAGGGGTAGATGAAAAAAGTATCATGAACTAATATATCACAGATCTGTAATTGTGTACAATATGTAAGTAAATGTGATAAAACTTACTCTGTAGCCATAAAAAGTGCTTGCAGGACACTATTCATGTAACAGGTATTCCCTAGATTAATGAGACCGGTTTTTCCAGTTTCAGATTTCCCTGATAGCCTAGGTAAACATGATGCCAAAGCATTGGATTGCGATGTCCAGGCACTTTGGTTTAATATAAGTTTTACTTTATCTTCCGAGGGCTTTGGCAGGTCCTGCATAAAGAAGAATGAAAGAAAAGCAAACTGTCAACACATCTGCACATTTTATTTAAGCAATGCTTCATAAAATCATGGAATTCCCCATAATACCTTCCCTAGAAGGAAGATTTCAATAATAACTTTGATCATCATGCCAACAAAAATTCCTTAAAGAGTTTGCAAACAATCCTTCTTTGTTAATAAGCCAAAGTATTTCTCCCTTGTTTACTATATCTGACTATCCTGCCCCCTTTCTCTTTAAATGGAGAAACCAGGGTAACTTCATTTTACATATACTAATGAATGTGATTTAAATGTAGCTGGCTAAAGTACTATAACAACTAACATGCATAGTGTGACCTGAAACACAAAAGGTTAGTCACACGTTCGCTGCAATGTAAAGGCTGAACTATGTGGGTTCTTTGCATAATGTACTATTGTCCACAGTTATATGTAGAATGGATTTAATATTGTATAAGGTTATACAGCCCATACAATGTAGTTTTTTTTTTTTTTTGCCACACCATTACTAATTTTAATACAGTCTTATGTTTAGCTTTTCCACATACTGTGTTACACAGGTTTTCTGTAACACAAATAAGCCTTGATGTTTCATAACATTCTTGTGGTATACAAACTTTGCTTCTACATCTGGGATGGGCAACATGAGTAAAACTAGTATTAAACTAGGTGAAAAGTATTACATTTACAAACTGTTAACACAAGACTAATTGTCCGAGTTGTAGGTAATCAATCAATACAAAGAGAAATAGGAGAGCAGCAAGCTGCATTAAAAACAGTTTCTATGGGAAGGGTTCTGGTGTAGTGAGTAGGGCAGTGCACATGCAATAGGTAAACTAAAAGACAACTGTTGACATGAATATGTATTAGGTTCTATTGCTGTATGTAAGGTAAATGTTTAGATTCTTTAGGTGAAAAAAAAAAAAAAAAGTGTGCAGAAGCACCCCTAGGCGATCCAGAATAAATAGGAGCACAAAGCCTCCCGGGAGGCTCTTGGGTGCTCCTTCTGCGCATGCTTGAGCATCTCAGGCATGCGCAGAAGGAGCCTTTTCGTGAAAAAAATTTTCTTGTCCAATCTACGTCACCTGATCTCGCGCCTGTGTCGGGCGACGTAGGAAGAAGAATCAGGAAAAAGAGGCAAAGATGGCACCGCCTCAGTGACGGATACCGGGACGATGGGAAGACACCTCCAGACGGATCTACTGTGCTGCGGGAGTGAAGGTAAGTGGATTTTTTTTTGGTTTTAGGCACTTTTGAGTTTAGTTCCTTTTTATGTCCCAATGTGCTGCAACTATGAGCAATAAAACCCTCTTAGCCCTATCACTTACTGCATCCTTAGAGCCTTTTTTTTCCCACCACACATATTTACTGTATTTGTTTACCTCACAGCACAGTGGTAATTTTATCATCTATCAAACAAGAAAGTTTTCCACATGCACACAAGATACATTATCTTATTAGAATATTTACGAAAATTCAAATCTCAAATGTAGCTGTAATCTCTCAGCCTTTCTCAACTCTAAACTTGTCTTAAGGAACAACTAACTAGTTACATTAATGTATCTTTTACCTTAAGAGCTTCCAAGATAGGTTCATAAAGGTCTGGAAATCCAGAATAGTGATAGATCATGCAGTGCATCAGTTCGGAAAACTGAACAAGGAACGCTGAACTGGTTGGGAGGCTGTCACTTTTAAAAGACTGGACCAGGTTTACAACATGCGGCACAATCTTAAAGAAAACACAATTAAACATAAATTTGCAAAATATAATTATATACACACATACTGTATATGCAGCATAACCCCCCCCCTCCAAAAAAAAACACACAGCTATATAGAGCTACAGTAGGCAGTGTTAACCTATGGTTCCCATGGAATAAAGTATACCATACAAATTATATGTGCTTACTTGTCAACTTTCACATTATCATCATAATTCTAAATGCAAACTGGTAACCTAAACTCTGCTGATGTAGTGTAATCTCCAGGAGTAACAAAGCCATTAGAAGACTTCACCGGTTCCTCTGCCTTCTTTCTCCTTTTCTTATTTTATTACGCCAAAAAGTAGAATCTAGTAATAAAACTGCTATAGTGAATAAATCAATTTGCACACTTTGGATCTGTGAATTGCAGATTAGTCTGAAGTCTGGAAAATGGCACATTCAGGAGAAAAAACTCCTGATTTAGGAGAAACTTCACTGAAAATGTCTGCAACAGTTTTTATGCCTACTTTGCAATCCCACCTTCATAGCTCATCTCTTTTTAAAGATAGTTAGACCTTCTGCATCTCCTAGTATACCTTCATTGATACTAAGAAAGTAAGTGATAAAAATGCGTTTATTACAAGAGGCAAAAATTAAACTGCTATGGTTGAGATAAAGAAAATGCCAGCTTCATGCACATAAAATAATCCCTTTGAGAAAAATACAGTGATTAGAAGCAGAATCCATCACACACGTATCGATTTGCCAAATAATTATTTTTCTGATGAATCTTTTGGCCAATATTGCATGGATGGACAGAATAGGTAAGACATAATTCATTTATACAATCTGTTTAACCTAATACCTAAACCTTTTTAATTCTCATAGAGGGGTGGTCATTCGCTATCCTCTATTAGGTTATATGTGCTTGTGCTACTGAGCTTTGTGAACAGGCTTTAACCAATACAGTAGGTAATAGAGTATGGAAAATGTGCAGTTAATGTCGAAATACATTAACAGAACTAGTGTTATCTAGGTTGAAAATATGAAATTTTTAATATATAGTATTATATATAATTTTAATATATATATGTAATTTGAAATGCTACAGGCAATCTTGTCGACATGTATTTGTCAAAGCAGAAAAGGACTTTTAAAAGAAAACTTTTCCAAATAAAATCCACACTGTGTTCAAAGCAACCTTTATAATATATTTAAATGTAGCAAAACAATCTGAATTCATAGAAGAAAGTCCATACCACTATTCTGCTTGTGTCACCAAACACCACACTTTCTAAAAAATGATCCTTTAAAGCCCACGGGAAAACCAACAATTCATCCTACTGACCTCCACATCATTACAGGCCACTGTAGCAACATTAAGGTCAGGATGAGAAATCAGTGAGATGATGGATAGTTTTGGAAGTGTTGCTTTTCAAACTGGACTTTACAGAACCTATTTTTCAGGAGAAGACATTAGTGGCATATGCCACAAGACAGGTAAGTATATACTCTCTTCTATCATGTTTACTTGGCAGATTGATGAAGCACTCACAGCATTTCACAATGAAAGATGACTGAAACAAATGTGCACTATATAACAAATATACCCTGCTTGGTAGCCATAGAAGTGCTGTTGCAACAATATGAGCTAGCTCAAAATGGTTTTTAAAACACTTTATGATTGTATAAATTATGGTGTTACAAGTTGGTGCACATATACTTTGGATGAATAACTAACATTGTTTGCAAAACATACCATATGGAAAGCCTCTGGAGAATGCTGAAAGCTAAGCAGCATGTGTGAGAGCACTGCAAATGCTCCGGGCCTTACCAGTGGAAACCACAGTCTGTTGAATACCTGCAACAGGATTGTAAAATAAATATATATAGGTATAGATCATGTCTGTTATATACAGTATGCATGTACAAACTATCTATGCTTATTTTGGCACAAAACATTGTTGAAGCTAGATCTGACTGACTGAATCAATCCCAGATTAAGTGAACTTCACATGGGTTGGGGACTTTTTTGGCCAGGCAGTGAATATTGCAAACATAAAATAGGTGCATCACAAAAAAGTGAAAAGAATTAGAAAATCTTATTATCCATTTGTAACTTGGAATACACAGTCTAAAGCTACGTACACACTTGCAATTATTATCGTTGTTAAACGAACGACGAACGATCCTGCAGGATATCTACGAACGATCGTATAGCACCGATCCTGCACATACAGATAACGACACGATCGTTCGTAGATATTGTACACACAATAGATACGATCGTTTGAGCGATAGAGGGAGTGACGTGCACGACAGGAAGTGAACGAACGTTCGTTCGTCACGCATGCTCAGACCATGGACGATCAACGAACGATCGTACACACGAACGATGGCCAACGATCGTCGTCCAATCCGATCCGCCGGTCCGGTCATTCGTTTCCAACGACTTTCCTCGTTCGTCGGCGTTGTTACTTTTTTTACGAACGATTTTTGCCCAATCGATCGTTCGTCGTTCATTTTGAACGATAAAAATTGGAAGTGTGTACGCAGCTTTACAATAACCTTGTAAAGCTTTTACATATGTATCATAGTATTTTCTTTTCTCACTCTTAGTTTTATCAGCAGAAATCAATCCAACAGCTTCAAAGGAGTTAGATCATTAATACCTTTTGTTTGTTACTCAGTTAAGGTAAAAATGTACAATGCTGCTTAATCTTCTACAAGCATCGTAAAGCGGAACATCAAACACCATAATACCAAGATGTAAATGTCCTTGTAACTATCCTTAAACATACAATGATTTAGCTACAGATAACTGGTCATTCAAAACAATAACACCAGAAGCCTAATATTGTGTAGGTCCCCCTTGTGTCACTAAAACAGCCTGCCCTGTAGAGGCATGGACTCCACAACAATGCCCACACTCTGAAGGTGCTTTGTGGTATTGGCATCAAGATGTTAGCAGCACAGCATTTGGATCATGCTGCCTCTTCTTCCCATAACACATGCTGATGTCCAATCATGGGCTAGGGAAGAAGGGTTGGAGTCCTTTTTTATACCTCTAATCAATTTAGGATTCTTTTGTTTTTTAACAGAAAAAAAAAAAAAAAAAAAAAAAAAAAATAATAAACAAAAATTTAATATTTCTTCTTTGACAGTTTGATGTTCTGACCTGTGAACAAGGTGAAGTTTGGTTTTACAACTCTCCCATGTGTCATCTAATCATTCGAGACAAATTCATGTAAACATTCTCTGGCCTGGCAAAGATCTGCCAGATCTGAATATTTATAGACAGTAGTTTGCATGTACCAGGTTTATAGATGTTGTTAGCAAATAAAATAATAGATAAATAAGTTTGCTTTTTGGGAACCACAATAAAATACTTTAGTAAATACAGTACAAATCGAAAGGTCAGATCATACAGCATAAATATTAACATACATACCAGTTCAATTTTGAGCAAAGTGACATCAATTAGAATAGTAAATTTCTGGACTGTTGCCAGTCCCTTGAGCAGAGCAATCACCCATGTCTCCACATGCTGTGCTAGAGGCCAGGAAAGCCAGTCAATCATCCTGAAAGAGAAAGGACAGCATGTTCTAAGCACTGAGCTTCTCCAGCCACGAGATTCAGTAAATAGTTAGAGGTTTTGTCGAATGATAGACACACTAATGAGTTAGCCTAGTAAAGTAAAACAGTTATCTATTACTCAAACATTGCTGTACAGACTCTGAATAGCTAACATCCTATAAAATTCTTCATGTGATCATTAAGTGATAGCAGCCAGACAAAACAAGGAAAACAATGTCAGAAATAACATATGTACTAACCAAAACAACGTCTAAGATCCATGACCTTGATTCACACATATACAGTGTAGCAGAACATATTCATGGGCAAGCCAGGACCACAGAGGTCCAAAAATCAGATCTGCATTAATTACAACAGTACACTGCAAAATATTGTACTGTGAAATGCAATACACTGAAGAAAGCGTGTTGGAGTGCAAGTGAAAATGAATAGCACCACAGCAGCATTTGAGATGCATGCTGCAGTAATGTATGCAAGTAAGGCTATGTCCCCACAACACAAATATGTAAACAGATTTCTGCTCAAAGACCATAATGAATAGCAAAATAGTAGGAATGTTAACTAGTGAGGCGGGTGGGATTTATCCAGCACAGTCACCCACTTACCCCACAATTTTAAAAGTCAATTAGTTGGTGTGGCATTGCGCTTTAAGTACAGTTTTGCTGCAATTTTAACCACTTTCAACCAGCTTTCGATCATTGAATGTATGCAATTTACTCATAACAATGTGCACCCATCATTAGGAAATGTTTATATTAGATAGGACTTGTAAACAATTTATGTATCAATAGTACCCTGCACTCCGGCTGACATTTCATACCTGCAGAGAGCCTGAGTCATGCTTGCATCTTTCACATTAGGATCGGTGGTCAAACTTCGGATGAGAACAGTAATCATTTGTAAGGGAATGTGCTGCACAAGGCTCGCCAGAGCAACAGATGGTTCAAATGAAGCATCTAAAAACACAAAAAAAAGGTTTTCTATTTAAGATTAGAACACACATAAATTTAGTTCATTAAAACCACAACAAGAATTAAACACATAACTGTCTATACGGGCACATTCTTGGTGGGATTGTTACTCAATTACTTTCTCAAGTGTTTATATGATAAATATGAAATATGAATTATACACTGTATTTTGCCAACTTTTCAGGGAGTTTATATGGAATATGTTGGATATGGATCCACATGAAAACTTTCAGACAAATACATTTTTAGTTTTCAAACTTGAAAAAAAATGTATTAAAAAATAAAGTCTCCTGTTGGCCGTTTAGACAAGCATACTGCTCCTGGCTAGTTTACAGATATTCAAGTTGACGTACATCCCTACAAAATTAAATGTAAATGACTGGATATTCACTATAGTTTCTCATAGTCCTCAAGTTGATCCTCCTATTTAGTGCAGCCTGCCAAGTAAAATATTGACCTTGCTCTTCATTCTAGCTATTCTTATTGTGGTCCTGCCAAGTGCCACACAACCTTTCCAACAAAACATCCCAGCTGGGTCTTCTTGCTTTGCATGTGAGCCGTGGTCTTTTTTACACCTATAGATGGGGCATACTCATAGCAGGGAAGTTTTAATTGAAACCAGTAAAGATCATTGGAACAGAGATATGTAGAAATAGGGACCTATTTTTTTAGGGAAAGATTGCACCTTAATTCCCGAAGTTTTTAAACTCAAACAAATGTCAACTTGAAACAAACATGCCTAAACGAGTTTGATACCATCTGACACATACATAACACTGTATGAAAATCTTTACTTTATCTATTTGGTAAGTTAGAAGTCTTTTTACTAGATTTTTCTAGGCTGTTAGGTAACACAAAGGCTTTGGGGGGGACAACACCCTGTCGTGCTCTACTTCATTTTAGTAAGCACCGGTCAGAAGACATTGCATTTTCGCCCAACCATTCATCTTTGACAACATTGATTTGACGTGTGTATGCAGCCTTACGACTCCTTTCCATCCCCCCGCCTTAACTGGACGGTGAAAAGAGAACATCAGACTGAAAACTAATGTCTGGCTCCTGTTGCTGTCCCTCGCTACCCAATCAAACTTCAGTACTTGCTATTTAAGAAATACATTCAATTATGTATTAATAGATAGAGATCTGTAACATATGGACACTCATTAACACTTACCAGTGGAAGAAATAATAGCAAACACTTCTTGCAAAGATGGAAGTAAAGTGCATGGCTCAGCTTTCCAGATATTTTGTAGCAAACCACTAACTTTGGTAACTTGAGAAACATACTCCCTTAACTCTTTTTCCAGTGTAGAGATGCACTGAAAATGCCCAATTGTCCTTACAAGCTGCTGGCAAAACGCAATGGACATTTTACCCTTGGGCACACATTGCACAAAGTCACTTAGTAGTTCACTTAACCTAGCACATAGCGACGGCTCTGGTCTTTCACATACTATTCTCAATACTTCTACTTGCAAAACTGCAAATATGTCTAAAATAGATGGACAACTCATAATCAACTTGAGTCCACTGTGAATATAGTCAATGATAGCAACATCTTTGGGGTCTAAAGATCCGTAGCCTTCTTGCAAGAGGGTCAGAACAAAGCTTCTGTTGAAGAAATTTTCAAACTCAGCACGGTGATATCTTGCATAGGCGTCCAAAACTTGGTGCCCGACTTGTTTTTGAAAGTAGTCTTCTCCTTCTAATATCAAGCGAGTGGTGAGACTGAACATTGCCTTGCATTGCTCCTCGTTGATAGAGTTTTCTGCAGACTCCACAACTTTTTTAACAATAACTTTTTTCAGATTCAGAGGATGGTTAGAAGTCACCAAGCCTTCCAAAATCTTGTCCATTGTGATGCCAGATAGTTAGTTCCACATCTAAAAGAGAAATAAACCAGATATTAAAGCCAAAGTCCAGAAAACTCATTTAGTCTTACTATGTGTTTTCTAAATACCAGTGTGTTGTTATTTGTAGGTAGTATAACTGCTAAAATTCAACAGTCAGCGATCACAAACATGAATTTTGGGTGACAGTACCAATGTGGCCTGATATCCTGATATTGTTTAGTGATCCATCATGTTGGACCACCAAAAGATTGACATGAAAGACCTTTGTTGCTTGTTAATGGGGAGGATGCCTCTTGCTCATCCTTAACCCCCCCCCGCCATAGAAGAAAACAATGTGTAGAGTATCTTCCTGGAAACTATCAGCAACAATCATTTCCAATGAGAGCACAAGGACTGCAGGGATACCTACGTCAGGCAATCCTGGAAGGCTCCTGGGCGCTCCTTCTACGCATGCCCATAGTGAGATCAGCAATTTTTTTTTTCATCCTACGTCACGCGATTTTGCGACCGCTCCCGGAAGGTTGTCAGGATGACGCGAGACCAGATACCGGAGTGATCAGTTTGCCCTGCGGAATTGAAGGCAAGTGTGTTTTTGTTTTTTTTTTGTGTTTAGAGTATAGTTCCTCTTTAGGAGTGGAAGGTTTTACTCCATGGGGCATATTTATAAAATATTGATGGGATCGGTAACATTTACATTGTAAAACTCGGGAATGGTACATTCCCTGTACATTTGCTAGTAAGTTTAAATGATCAAGTTTGCCAGGGTCAATTTGGTTAATCACTGAATCACAAAATTGTAAGCTCTTCTGGGCAGGGTCCTCTCCTCCTCCTGTGTCACTGTCTGTATCTGTCTGTCATTAACAACTTCTTTTTAACCTCCTGGGTGGTTCATTTCTGTCCGGATTTATATGTCTAGGTGGTACATTGTTTTTTATGAAAATTTATTTTACAGTTTAATATATTAGTATGAGTATAAAAAAAGTTTGGAATAGAAAATCATCTCAAAATAATAATTTAAATAAATACATTTAATATTAAATTTATAATAAACTTTGACATAATTTTGTGTTTTAAACTTTATTATACTCATACTATTATATTATACTGTAAAATAAATTTTCATGAAGGACAATGTACTGCTTTAGACATAGGAATTCAGTGTATTTTATTTAATACAGTACACATATTTACAATAATTTAAATTTTCACCGCGCCCCTAGAGGCGGCTGGACATGGAATTCCAGGGGAACCTCAGCGCACTCGCCGGGGAACAGATCGAGGAAGAGGACGCAGCCAGAGAATGGCAGAAGACTGGAAGACACCGATAGGACCAGGTAAGTGTTTATTTTTTACTTTTTTAAGCTTCCAGCTTGTTTTTTTTACCCCTAGTCACAGTTGGATTTAGAGCTGTGTAATATGTTGGCCCTATATAAATCCTGTTTAATAATATTATTATTAGTAGTAATATCTCTACTTTTCTTTAAGATTTATATTGTAAACTTAACAGCCAAAAAATATAAACCCCACCATTACACAGCTGGTTCCCACTAGTGTATTGACACACACGCACTTCTATGCAGAAAAGTGTGCGGGACCTTTGTATTTTTAATAAAATAATTTAAATTGAAGGATAGACCGGAACCTCCTGGGACACATACGTCTTGTATTCATTTTGTGCTGGAATGGTGCACAACCTAATGGACTAGGAACAAGAAAGGATTGATGACTTTCCATTTAGAAAGTTTTTTTTTATTGATAATAGTTCTGTTTTAAAATGTCATCATTAGTTTTAAATCAGAAGCTTTCATTAAAATAATACCTGATGTTCCTGTAATTATAAAACTAGCTAAGCCACTTCCTGTTAGTGGTAAAAACTTCCTATTCCCTGTCTCACAATTAAACTAGCAGTGTCCAATGCTTCAACCGTATCTAAATTATTATTAATATATTTATATAGTGCCAACATATTACACAGTGCTGTATATTAAATAGGGGTTCCAAATGACAAATATAGTGACACAGGGGGAGGAGAGGACGCTGCCCCTTAGAGCTTACAATCGGTAGCTGCCCATAGACACGCCATGCCACCATCACCTATTTATTGTACAGCGCTGCATGATATGTTGGCGCTATATAAATCGTAATAATATTAATAACAATGCACTAAAATGTCAGCAATGACAGTGCAGGAGACCAGCAGCACCAGATACAACAGAAAACATCAATGTGTATGGAATCAGATAATGTCTATCAAACAATATTTTTGTGATTCCTTGTGTGGCCTGAAACCGATAACCCATCATGTATGAACAAGGCCGGCTACACAACACACCATGAATCATCTCATACCACAACAATTGTGTCACCGGCTGACATTGTAAGCATTTAATGAATTTGGTGTAATTTGTGGAGCTGGGAATACACACTGCCATTATCTGCAGGGATTGTGATAACACACACATATATATATATATATATATATATATATATATACACACATACACACACATTGTATATATACACACATCACACTATACAGAGCTCAGGCTTCCCCCGGATTACTAGGCGCCCACTGCTCCTCTGTATACACCGGATTATCAGCACACTTACTGGCCGGTCACAAGGTGTGCTGGGCGCCTTCTCTTTCGCTTTTCAGCTAGCGGCTTCCTATGGAGAAGCTCCTCTTTCTATTCCCGATAAGCGTCAGCTCTCAGCCATCCCTCACACAGGGCCGCCATGTTGCTCGGTAGCGGCTAGTTCCAATCCAGTACATGGACCTGGAAGTGACATCGGGCAGTGAACAGGAAGTGGGCGGGGCCTCGTACATGTAAGTTGAAGAAGAGCGGGTTAACTTTACCTCAGAGCCACTAGAAAATGACTCCCCTCACACGAAGAGGATACTATGATATGGAGGAGACAGGTGATGGCGTACACTGATGTTGTACGATACTATTACAGGGTGATATGAAGGGAGAACACAGGTGAAGGTGTACAATGCTTCTATTGCAGGTAATATGAAGGTAAGGCGGAGATAAGGAAACAGGAAGGGGGGCAGGTGAGAGGGTGCACAGCTTTCATTGCAGGGAGGCAAGCTATGAGTAACATTGTTATTATGGAAGGATTGTGAGGGTTCAGGAATAGGAGTACATGTGAGGAGTGTACTGCAGGGTATATATGTGTTCAGATAATAAGGTGCACTGCTATTATTGCTGTGTATAGGGGAGTATGAGAAGGGGGCACAGGTGTTGGGGTCACTGCTATTGTTGCAGGGTTATGTAAGTGGGGGGACAGGTGATGGGGTGCACAGGTCGTATGCACTGTATCATTGAGGTGGAAGAGAGGGCATTGGGTGCACAACTATTGCAGGGTTATATTGAAGTTTGGGAAGTGAGGCATGATGTAGGGGTTCAGTCAGAAGTGACATAGCTAGTATTATTGCAGGGGGATTTTTGAGCTCAGAATTATTAGTAGTATTAGTATATGGTGGTTCTGGAAAGGAGGGTGTAGACCAGTGGTCCCCAACCTTTTGGAACTCACAGACCACAAAATCTTTGGGCTCCGGATCATGCATGCGCAGGTAGCCGTGTGTCAGTCAAAGTGTAAGAAACTTTCCCCATAGTGACATCATGATGCCAGAACTCACCCACTCTCCCCTCGCAGGTCTAAACCTGTCTCCAGAGACAACCCGCCCACCTCCCTGAGGCTGCGATGCATACCGGAGACATGATCCCCAGCCCTGGCCAGTGCACCCCCCCCGTAATCTGGTATTTGGTGGCTGTAGGGTGTGATCCTGGGCTATTTCCTATTCAAATACTGACCACCTGAATACCCTGACCACTAAGGAATAAGGAGGTCCTTGTACTGGATGGGAAACAGTCTGCTCACAATAAACAGGCAATTTTCCATCCTTTGGAGCAGCGGTCGCCAACCTTTTTGGTCCCGCAGACTACTAAAATGACGGACTTTTCTGACTGCGCAAGCATGGAGAGTCGGTTGTCAATAAAAGGGGAGGAACCTCCCCCATAGTGATGTCATACCCCGCCCACTCTGTCATCACAGATCTGAGCCTGCGATGGGAGAGTGGGCGGGTTTTGTCGTGAAACACAGCCCGCCCACTTCCCTGAGCCAGGGATTTGCATGGGGGACGTGGTCCAAGGCCCTGGCCGGTGCATTCCCCTGGCGGGGTCCTTGTCCTGACCCCGCTCAGGGGTGCAGGCA
Organism: Pyxicephalus adspersus; assembly: GCF_032062135.1. Taxonomy (NCBI): domain Eukaryota; kingdom Metazoa; phylum Chordata; class Amphibia; order Anura; family Pyxicephalidae; genus Pyxicephalus; species Pyxicephalus adspersus. The sequence goes on along the minus strand of NC_092860.1, from coordinate 103,516,091 downwards.
CCAGAGCCGTAGACCCCAAAAATCTTCTCGCGGACCACCGGTTGGCGACCACTGCTTTAGAGAGACGGTACGTTTACTGGATTGGAGCCAGGTTCTCCAGGAGGAGCCTAGGCTCAGGGCTCAGTGATTGGGTGTACAGAGGGGCGAATGGCTGTACTCTCCAGCAGCTTCTGTTGCCATAAACATCACTCTTCACCAGCCAGCTAGACCCATGTCACATGTTCAACTGAACAGACATTTTTAATATGGGCAAAACAAAGCACCTAACGTGACTTCTCCTTCCGTGGCTTAGTGTTTTTAGGCGTTATCATAGAATTGTTGTATTTAGCTGGACCAGGTGTAGTTCTATTTAGTTGTTTTCGTGTTTCACGTTTTACCGTACCTGCATGAAATAGACTGCACTGAATAAAAAGATGGCTACCGCAGCTTCATCAATTTTGTCTGTGTCAGCCTATTGGAGTATTGCCAAAGGGTAGAACAAAAATATATTACTGTGCAAGCCCACTGATGTCATCATCCTGGGGGGCTAGCAGGATAAGCTCAAAGTGAACCTGTCTGATAAACATTATTAATATTTAGAAACAGTATTTATATAATGTCAACATATTATGCAGCACTGTACATTAAATAAGGGTTGCAAATGATAGACAGATACAGGCATAGGTTGGGAAAGTATTACACAAAAACAAGGGGATATGGAATGGTGGGAAGTAGTGAGGGTTTTAGTAGACAGAAAAAGATGGGTAGGCAAGTTTTAAAAAAATGGGATTTGAGTGGTCTTTTAAATGAGCAGAAAGTAGGAGCAACAGCCAAAAAATATAGGAGGAGGAAGACCATTCCAGAGAGTCGGGGCAGCTATAGAAAAGTCTTGGAGCCCTGCATGTGATGAGGTACCAGGTCAGAAAGGTAAGTAGGACAAGAACTGTGGAGGGATTTGAAGGCAAAGTACAGGTGTTGCGCAGGTAAAAGTGACAGGACCTGAAAATGTTCTGAATACGGAGGGTAAATGAGAGGGCAGGATCAAAGGTGACGCCAGGACAATGTACCTGAGGGGTGGTACAAATAACAGTGTTGTTAACAGAAATGTGTGTGTGTACAGCATACAGATGGTACTGTAAATCGAAGGAGGAAATGAGATTACTGAGGGACGAGGTGTACAGAGAAGAGAACAGGTCCGAGGACCCTTGGGGAATACCAACAAGGAGTTGAGTAGGAGAGGAGGAATTAACAAAAGAAAGAAAAAAAAAAAGAAATGTGAAAGGAATGGTCAGACAGGTAGGAAGCAAACCAAGAGGAGACTTCCATTGCTTATATTTCCTAGAAATCATGGCTTAGAACCACCTGCCTCCCTATATTCAGGCACTGTCCCACAACAAGTACTCATATGTCTGACTTTTCTCTGGCTTTCCAGATCTGCATATTCTGGATCAGTGTTTAAAAGCTATTGAAGTCAGTGTCTTAATAAATCAGTAACATTTTCAAAATAAGGTCAGTGTCATAATAAATCAGTAACATTTTCAAAATAAGGTCACATCTCTCAATCCATTTGGTTTGCAATGATTTTTTAGGGTGTTTCATGGAGAATTCATGCAAATAGACCAATGGGTCCAATAGTGGTCAGGAGTGAACAACTCAAAGCTTGTGCCCAGGAGGTCAATGAACCAGACATAAAATCCAAGAGGTTAGAGAATTTGTGGTCTAGAGATCAGGTGGAGGTCAGTCCAGGCAGTAGATAAAAATGGTCAACGATGTAGATTCCAGCTATGGGAAAGTAACAGATTATGCTGTAATTGTGGCCATGTTTGCAGGAGAAAGTGCACTTTTATACAAGTACTGGCCAGTTAGGGATGAAAAGGTGTAGGGTTAGGTGAGGTCAGGGTAGCTAAGTGACAGAATCTTTTGGAGTATGCCCTTCTCTGCTGCCAGGCGAGGTGGAGTCTATTGCTGGTAGGGATATGGTATGTAGGAGTTGCATTGCTCTTGGCCAAACAGAACATGGGTGGTTTGTTCACTGCAGAGATTTACCAATCTATTTGTCTTAATAACCATCAAGAAACTGAATCAGAAATGATAAACACCCTAGAAAAGCTGGTAATGTTATCTTCTGTGAACTACTCATTAAAAAGCAACTATACTCAAAAACTAGTCTTTCAATTATTTATGTATTCTTACTTGCACTAAAATGTCAGTCTTCCGTGGTGGCACTGGCTGGGTCAGCTTGTATCCATGCAATATATAATGATTTCTGAAGTGTTTAGAAGTGGCTAGCTTGTGACTGGCAAGTTTACGTTATCTCCCTCTCCTGACCTTCTCCTCCACCCACTCCCCATCCCAATCTCTCTGCAGGCAGAGCTCACAGGCTGAGAACAAGCAGGAAGCAGCTGCAGGCGGAGCAGTTGCACTGAGTGACGTGAGAGTCCCAGGCAAATCTGCATAATAGGGGCAGTGGGAGTGGATTACAAACGCTCCCACCACGAATGGCATTTCCCAAATTGAACTTCTCTGCCTAGCCGGTGTAGAGACCTGAGGGTGTGGCCAAAACTCGTTTTTGATGTTTAAAGGTAAAAGCAAGCGGAAATAAAAAAAAAAAAGTAATTCAGATGAAAATAACTTTGGCTTATGTTATCTATAAACCAAAGCTGATTTTTTGAGTATAGGTACGCTTTAACCCCTCATCCTTATGTAAGAGAGAGGTCTAGGGTGACAACTCCACTTCTCTTTAGGTACAGTGCACAAGTAGTTGTTGTTACTTGATAAATGAAGGGAAAATCTGAAAAATATATGATCCAAAATAATAAAAAAATCCCAAGTTCTTAAAACCTTTTTACTTAAAGAGTAAAAAAACTCAAAAACGACCCAAAAAAAAAAAAAAAAAAACCACCTTCGATCCGCCCAGAAGGTTAATCTATCGGGTCCTGCGTCTCCTTGGCATCCTTCGGGCTGGCGCCCTAGGCGCCGCCATTTTCTCTCTTCCGGGTTCTTCCTATGTCACCCGACGCAGGTGCGAAATCAGGTGACGTAGATGGGGAAAAAATCTTGCTGATTTCACTGCGCATGTGTGAGATTGACAATTTCTTTCTCTTTTGGCAAAAGGGCACCTGTGCTTTCTCCAGCAGCCAAGAGCATTCTGGGATGCATGAGGTAGGTATCCCGGGAGACTCTGTGCTCTCATTCATTCTTGATTGTGTAGGCGATCGAGAATAAAGGGTGTGGCGCTGTACCCTGTTTTTTTTTTTTATTTTCTACCCCTTTATATAAAGTGAACATTCTGAGTTTAGGTGCACTTTAGCAACTCGACCCTAAAACTTTTAAATTAAACCATTCAACCCCCCCTATATGTTTAATCCCTTACAACAATGAAGAATATTTCAGATTTTCTATGAAGGATGTGTATACTAGACAGCATGAGGATGAAATTTGATTTAACTTGATTTTGCCATTTATATATCTAGAAAAAAATATTAAATTTTATTGAATTAAAAAAGAAGAAAATGTGTGTGTTTGCAATAGGCCAGGAGCTATATCACTCACAGTCACTGTAACCTCCCACATTAATCCCTGTCTTTTTTCTGCTTGCCCACTGTCAAAGTTTTGAACGGTAGATGAAGCTTTTTTTTTTGTCTTTTGTTTTTTTTTGCTTTGTTTGTTATGCCAAATTCTCACATACATAAATGGATGTATTTGTAACCCAAGCCATTTATATTGAGTATGTATGTAATTCATCAATGTCCATGCTTTACTTTGCCATGCAGAATCTGAATAGACTTTATTTTTATTTAAATACATATATTACAAAGGCCTATTTTTTAGATTCTGAAGGTGAACAGATTGAACATTGATTTACCTCCATTGCCCTCACTTTACACCAAAATACTATATAAAACAAAGACTATATTGCTTGGGTAACTGAAAAGGTTCTAGACTCATAATGCCAGCAAGCTTTGGATCTCAGTAAATCAGACTTTTGATGAACAATGAGATTACTATTAGAATAAAATGGATAATTGCCAGCACATTTGGAAGAATTGATCACATAAATATTATTATATATGGTATAGATTTTCTAATATTCTTTTTTGGTTATACTAAGCATGTCTGTCAGTTAAACATTATACCATCGGCATTATATTTTATTATATATATAAATATATATATATTTTTGGGGCATAAAAAAAATTAAATGTATTTGTTATCTTACAGTGCCCTCTGGTGGCTGTTATATATATTACTTAACGGCAGTATGCAGCAGTTTATTGTAAGTGATGTTCTAAATACACCAGTATTATTATTGATAAACAGGATTTATATAGCGCCAACATATAATGCAGCGCTGTACATTAAATAGGGGTTGCAAATGACAGACAGTGACATAGAAGGAGGAGGAGAGGACCCAGCCCGAAAGAACTTACAATCTAGGAGGTGGGGGAAGTAACACACAATAGGAGGGGAAGTCATGTGTTATAGAGGTAATCCACTTTTTTCATCATGGTACATTTTTTTTTTTTGTTGTTTATATGTGTTTGACGTGTTATTTTACATTGCTAAGTGTATTGTGAGAAGTTAAAGCGGAACTGTCATGAAAACAAAAAAAAAATAAAAATAAACGTTACCTTTACAGGATATGTGATGTATGTATTCTAGAAGGCTGTGGATTTCCACTTCAGTCTCCACTGCCATGGCTGGGTTCTAGGTTCTTACATTACAACATCATACAATACATGTAAAATAGGAGATAATTATTGTATTAAACATCCAATGCACTGAAACGTATTGAATTGTTAATAAAATCTATTTATCGAATCGCCAACACCATGTGATGAAACATAATAATTATGAATAAACCATACCACAAAGATTTGAAAAAGTAATATGACATTACAAAAGATTTGAAACAATGCCAAATAGGGTTAAAGTAATATATAGGGATGGTAAAGAAGGCTAAGAAACAGGAAAGGCCAAGGAACTACTGGGGAAAAAGTGTACTGTAATGTAAGAAAATCAGAATATCAAAGAAAGGTTTTGTGAAAGCATAAAAACAAATAAAAATTTGGAAAAAAAAAGATAAATAACTGACTGGATACAAGAGAAAGGTTGTGTAATGTGCAGGAAATAACACAGGAGCAGGTAAGAAAATTTGATAAAAGTGCAAAAAAGCACTCCGTTAGGACATGCTCAGCCGGACACCTCAACAGGACAGTACTACTTTGGACATTTATAGAAATGGCAGGTATACTTTAAATTGATGCTAAAATTGGATAACTCAGGGGTGCAGTCAGCAGCTAGACTTTAATGAGCTTCTATATCCTAATATTTTTTTCTGCTAGAGAAGAAAATAAATTGCTAGCTAAATATTCCTATTTCCTAGGCTCAGTCTATTTCTAGACTCTCCCTAATGTTTTTTTGCAAAAGAGCAAAATACATCAAAACTTTAAAAAAGGGACTGCAAGATTTTTAGTTTTCCTCTGACATGATCTAAGTTGTAGTGCTGCAAGTATTAGCTCATATTAAGAGAGAGTCTTCATGGTGAGCCATAACACAAGATCTCTCCGAAATGATAGATAAACCTTTGGAGGAATGATATACCTCCTTGTGACTGTCAGATGGTTGCTATAAAAAGGGGGCAGATGGGCCTGAAATCATTGTCTTCCTGTGTTAGCAATGGTTAACCTCCACAGAAATACATTCAGCTATCAACTCTTTACATCAAACTGGCTTTATGTACACAGAAACTGCTGCTAAGTATATTGCAACTGAAAGAAACACTTACCAGATCATCAAGTAACCCACGGTGAGAGGTGGGTTTTCAGTGAAGAAGGCTTGTGGTCCTCCAATAGTGTCCACCAAGAACCAGGCTTGTCTCCTGAGGAGTCAGCTACAGAATTGTGTTGCCACCATTGCTCAATATTGGCAGCAGGTTAGTGTGAGTCCAAATGTATGCAAAGTGAGAAGACTTTTGGACAAAAAAGGTTAGCAAAGAAACTACTTCTTGCCAAGAAAAACATCAAGAACAGACTAAAATTCAGAGCAAGTATGTGACGGCAGAAGACTTGTGCAAATGTATTGTCTCTGATGAATCCTCATTCAGACTGCTTAAGACATCTAGACTGGAATTGATTTTCATGAGAAAGAAAAGGTGGACACTACGAGTGTTGTGTTATGCCAACAGCAAAGGTTTTTGAGACAATCCATGTGTGGGGTTGCTTCCTCTTCATGGAAATGGGCTTACTCACTATTCTGCCCAAGAACACTACTATAAATAAGAAATTGCGTCAAAATGCCCTCCAAGAGCATATTCTCCCAACTATCCAAGGGCAGTTTGGTCTGATGATGTGTCATTTCCAGCATGATGGAGCATCATGCCAAAAGAGAAAAAGTGATAATGAAGTGATTTAAATTTTTAAACCTGAAGCCAGAAAGCTCTCCAGATCCTAATCCCCTAAAGTATCTGTTGCTAATTCTCAAGAATTAGGTGGGCAAGAAAAAGCTCACAAACTGTGATCAACTTCAAGTACTAACAAGTCAAGAGTGGATCACCATCAGTCAGGATTTGACGCAAAAGCTGATATGTGGAATGCCAGAGCAAACTGCAGAATTTCAAATAACGGTTAACACTATACCAACTGACTCTTCTCTGAACCCAATGTAGGGATACATTCAAGATCTCAGTGCCTGCTTCAATACTCACGTCTTTCCTGTACAATCCTCACTCCTGACAGATTACAGGCAATCTACCCCAGTGATACGTGCTGGAGAGGTGGATACGATGTGCCATATATTTTGGACGTGTCCGAACCTAATCTGGAACTCCATGATCTCCAAGAGGGTTTGTTAAGGTTCTGATAACTTTTGATGTAGTTACACATTTGTTGAGCCTGCCCATACAGAGTCTTTTTGAGCTTGGTAAAAAATTAGCTTCCCATGTCCTGACAGCAACCAAATGTCCTATATCAAGGCATCCCCTTCTGGGATTTCTGACCTATATATGTTTTAAAGATATCCAGCTTATGGAACATCTTACAGCTAGGTTGCATCATCATATGGAGAAGTAGGAAATAGGGAGGAATGTCTCTCTGTGTACCTGTATTCATGAAGGGGTATATGTTGGCCTCCCTGTAAAGATTTTACTAATTTTTGAAAAAAGAAAAGACAGGGTTTTCAGGCTGTTTTTGTTAAAACAAGTATAATTATGTATTCATATTAAATTTCATACATAAAATATTCATATAACCTTTACTAATCCATTGTATCATTATGGGATGGGTTTATAAACTCTACATCCAGTCAACTAGCGTTTTTCAGTAACAGCTGTAGTCTTAGTTACTGGATGCGTTTTGCCAATTTAGTTTTTTTCAGGGGTGTTTGGTATCGACTTAATGTTCCAGGGTTGGAAATAAATCAAGGAATAATTGGATCACGGCATTCTTTGGTAGAATATACATTTGTATGAAAAAAAACTAATCATACTTTTTATAACATGGACCCTTCCTGTCTCAACTTGCTCTGCTCTAATTCCATTTTAAGAAAATAGAAATAGCACTGTGAATAGAAGGTCAGCATCTACAGCAATGGTATAGATGCTGTCTAATCTTTCATAAAGATATCCGTACACAGGCAGATAATATCAGAACAACCTTAGAGTACATGAAAAGGGGCAAAATACATAAGATTTTAAGAAAAAAAAAATATATATTTTAGTCATATAATACATTAATCTCAAAAGCAGAATATAAAACATTCTTTATGACCTAAAGATTTTTTGAGAAAGAGAGAAACCGTTTTTTGGTTGTAGTCCATCAGGCACTACATTAAAACATGATTTATATATTCTGAATAGTTACTTGGTCAAAAGATATCCAAATAAAACCTGTTCTTCATTTTCTAGTTTGTTGGAGGACCTAATTAGGCATTCTAGATAAAAGTGATGACAGTAGTGTACCTAAAACTGGTAAAAGATTCAATATGTAGCCCCCACTAATTGTTTTGACAGACCAAACCTACCTAATCTAACTGGCTTCTCTTTTTCACAACTCTATATGGCTATCCATTAGATTCTTACATCCAATCAACAACATGTTTAGAGGCAACAAAAAACTGCCACAGCATCTAAAATATAAAGCTTATGCAGTTGTAGCAAAGCGAACAGGAAGTATTATTTTGCATGTTTTTAAGAAGGGAATTCAGCTCCACTGTTTGGCCAAGCTTGGATATTTATCTAGGCTTTGATATCCCTAGATAATGATAAAGACAAATGTCATTGTTATGATCTCAGGGCACTTCATTTTTTTCCCTTGGATATGGTGCTTCTTCATGTTGAAAAATACACAGATCCTCACCAAACTTCCTCTGTATCGTTGAGAGAAGTTGCTCTTGGAGGACGTTTTAATTTTGATACTATTCCTTATTTATGGCAGTGTTCTTGGGCAAAATAGTGAGTAATCCAACTCCCCTGAATGAGAAGCAACCCCACCCATTTGTCACATATAATTGTCACAGCAAGGGAACAAGGAGCAAGTGGAAAGTCTGGGCTAGCCAGAGATGGAGCCAGGTGCCAACTGAGTGTCAACCTTTACTTGCACCTGGCTCTCTTGTTGGCTAACCAGACCCTCCACCTGCCCCTGGCTCCCTTGTTGGTTAGCCCAGACCTACCACTTGTACCTGACTAACCAGTCGAGAAGCCAGGTACAAAAGTTTTGAGCGAAATACCTACAAAATATTCAAATGGTTTTGGCTAAACAGCAAGGGAGTACATGCAAAATCGGCCAAGGTTAGCGAGCAACAGAACCAGGTGCAAGTGGAAGGCTTGAGCTAAACTATCAAGAAAGACAAACTTGCTAATGAAAAGCTCCTGTTTCTATCAGTGGCTTCAATTTAAAACTGCATGAACAGTTTCTAGAGCATATTCATGTCTAACCAGCGGCTGGTTAGACAACTTGCTGGGCAATGGCCTGGCATCATTCAAAAGCTTTTTTGATCAGGGCCTGGAATCTCACATTTTTTTTCCAGGAGCTTCTAGTTGAAACTACGCATACAGTTTTTTTTTAATAGATTTTCCTAATTTTTAGTTGGTGATACAGATCACAGTAACATACATGATATTTTTTTTGTTTTAGCCAACTTGAAATGTATTCATGTCTTCAATGGACAGTTACTTCCAAAGCCCTGGAGTAGTCTAAGTAACATACATAATGAACGTTTGGTATTGGCAATAGTAGCTTGCATGCACATTACATTGCCAACAAGGATTGCAGAGAATCTTGGATATTGGAAGGCCTGAAGAAGTACCCTACTGGAGCATGCCCTTTGGTTAGCAGCCAAAATCCTTATAATTCTGTAAATGAGACATGTATGGGCACAGATATGACTTTTCTACAGGTTTGACTATGCAGGGTTTTGTCACAGATTATGTGACCAATTTACTATAAATTGTAGGTACTGTTAATCATTCATATTATGTAATTGCATACCCATATGCCAGACAGGTAAAATTAGAAAAAGGACAAATCAATATGTGGCACAGCCAGCTCTGCATTACTTCCTGACATCTCCTCTTTCCTGAACTTTAAAATCAGAGCAAGGTATTTGAAGACATAATTAGAAAACTCTGCCAGTGGTGAAAAATGTCAGCATTCCAATTCTGGCAGCTAAGTTTGATTTTTTACTGTGATAACCAACAACCAATTTTGTCTTTTAAAAGCTCTAAACGTCAGTGCTAGTATGTTTACAGTTAAAACAGACAGGTTATAGTGTAGTATTAGTTCCTAAAAAATGTTTGTTTTTAGTATTAGAAAAGATTTTTTTACCTTTTTATTTTTATCAGAAAGACAGTTTTCCAGTTTCTCTCATTTACAGAATTAGCCTAGTATTTTTTCATCTTTCTTCTAAGGTGAAAATAACCCAATGAAGAAGCTTGCCAGATTAAACCTTTATTTTGGTGAAAAATCCACCATTAATGTTCAGCTGAAACTCCTCTTAAAAAGAAGTAAAAGGTAAAATAAAAAAGGAAAATAATTTTTTTACCCAGATTTTCTAATATTCTGTTTCAAAATTGAAAAACTTGATACCCAACTAATTAAAAAAACAAAACAAAAAAAAACCCGCAGTAATAGAGTATTTTTCTGTCAGCCATCAGGCAATGTGGAAAGTCTAGAGTTTTAATAATAATAAATATTAATATGATAAAAAGCAAACTATTTTTCATGTTGCGTTTGTTACTAGTTGTTACTATTTAATGTGTATAATAAACTTTCTGCATACAAAACAAAAATGTTCCAAAATTCTTATTATTTGAGGATATATTTTTATTCTGTTACTGCGGTCTAAAGAATACATTTTGAAGCCCAGCACTAGCAAAACTCCAGGCAAAGAAATAATTTGAATGAAAATAGCAGCTCTGACTGCAATACTAACCTCCTCTCCAGCACAGCCCCCACAGTAAACTTATTCCATTACCAGATTACCTCTTTTTTGTTGAATTAGGATAAGTGTCATTTAGCCCCAAAGGACTCACTAAGGACATTCTGAGTTTAGAGCACCTGCATACAGTTTTGATGCCAAAGTTAATTTTTGATGGCTAAACATTTAAACACTCATTCTGGTTCCAACAATTGTATCTTTTTGCCTATTTTGATGCTGTGGACAGATTCTAGGGGTAAGCACAACCAATTCCACATTCAATACTTAAGTATCTCAAAGTACTAACGCTCTTTCTCAATCAACTAAATGCAAATATAACACAGGGAATCTGTTCCACAATAAAAGTTCTGACTAAAACAAAATCCCAAGATCTTGACTTGTAGATTTAGTAATAATATCCAATCTGACATTTAGACACCTAAAATACATAATCCTCCTGGGCGTTACACTGATGTCTAGATTTCTGTACCAAAAGCGTTACACTGTTTTTCATGAAATTTTTTTTTTTACATTTTAGACCTGTAAGTTACAGAAATATGTCCGAACAAGGGTCTAGTAGATATCATGAATATAAAAAAAAGTTTGAAAATTATTTTTGTTTGTTCACAATAGACAACTCACTGTTATCCTCACATTCTAGAACTCATTTTCTTATTTGTATAACTTTTTTCTAAAATGTTCATTTTTTTTAACAAAATAAACTGTTACAACCTTTTTAATAATTAGGTATACACCAATAAATTGTTAAATCTAAATAATTAATATAGTCTTCTTAGACTGTATACTCCCATCCTGTGTCTACCCCCCTCTTTTACTGTGACAGATTGTAAGATCTAGCTCCCAATTTGTGTTTCTGACGTGCTTAAATTTGCTTATAATAAAAAAGTTTTTTTGTTGATTTACCAAAGCAATATATGCTGTTTACTTAGCAAATGAATTAGTGAACACTTAGTAACTTATCCCTCTTTGTCTAAATAGCCTTTAGTAAATCAACCCCGGTGTGTTCAGTCTTGTTCCTTTTTACCCCTACCTATAAACTTGGTAATCTAAATCAGCCCTACCTAAAGGGGACTTAAACTGAAGTTTTTACTTTATATAAAAGGGTAGACAACCCTTTTGTATAAAGTCAAAATATTATTCTTTTCTTTTTTAAACTGCAACACCCTTTTTTTTAAAAAATCCTGAGATACCCACATCACGCATCTCGGGAGGCCCTTGGCTGTTCCTTCTGCCCATGGCTGAGAAAGAGCATGTGTAGAAGAGGCATTTTCCTACATTGAGGGAAAAGAGATGCCGATCTCACACATGCAAAGTGAGATCAGCACTCTTTTTTTCCCCTATACAGCAGGCTACGTCTCCCAAACTCATGATCTCCCGCCTGCGGTGATAAACTGGGAACATCCTACAAGATCTGATACATTACAAATTCTTGCATAATTTCACTTGCTATCATAATGTCAAAATCACTCAGATCATTATACTTACTTGTTCATTTCTGTTGCACAATAACTGTCTGTTGTTCATTATATCTTACCCACAATTGACATTGTGTTTTACTTTTCCTTGTCAGTGGTGTTATCGGTATGTATGATCAGTGTTGAAGCTGATATTTAAAGGGATGTGTGGTAGAACAGGACCTTTACTTACCATACTGACCATTTCTGCAAGAACCTGTGTACAGGTTTTAGAGTTTCACACTTACACCCCATTATATATGTACATAGTCTGTAGTTTTACATCTGCAGTAGGATGTATCTACTCAAACATGTTTATTCCTAAGCACATTAAATATTTTTATTCTTGTTTTGGCCTTTTTCACAATCCCCTCCAGGGATGATTTGCTAGGCAGCAGCAACATAGCTCAGGTTCTGACATGAAGGAATTGCAATTCACTAGATGGCACTATTGCTGTGGTAATGTAATGATAGCAGAATGCTTTATTAGGATGCAAAGAAATGGACGAGCTAACAAAATATTTTAATAGATATAAAAACCTATACTAAATAAAACTTGGATTTTCATTTTACTGTTAATAATAAAAATAATAATAATATTAATAAAAAATATGTAGTATTTTTTGTAATGTCCAAATACAAAAGCAATTTTTTAATCACATAGGATCACGAAAATTTGCAATGCATTTTTAATAAAAAAATTGTTAACGTGAATTAGGGCTCCCAAAGCTCATAATAAGTTCTGCAGTAGATATGCACTATAAATCACTTTAAACATCCCAAAGGGCTCTAAATCTTTTCATCATATACATGATGATGTTAAGGAATGTATTTGTGTATTAAATTGCATTCTCCTGGGAGTTTTTTAAACTCTAGGGGGGCACATTGTTCAGGTCAATAAATAACAACAGTAAATAATAAATTACATATTTTAGTGGCTTCTTTTATTTCTTGGAAATTGCAATGGCATAGTTTATGCCTTTGCCTTTCTAAAAGGTGGTATAGAGATCAATATATCAATCATAGCATTGGCATCTTTCTGCTATAATCAAAAAATGAGCGATAATAGTTTAGTAGCAGCATGTAAATATGTGAAAAATACTAATTTGACCCTAGTAAACAAGCGAATCCTGCTCACTGTTTTACTCCCCAGTGCAATAATCAGGTAAAGGTTGGGCTTATTGAGGAACTAGGGATATGAAAATAAGAGCTTCCAATGCCAGAATTTTTGTTTATTACAGATGACAAATTGGTAACTTGCTAGTAAATTGTAAATTTCCATGCAATTGAAACCAATCCTTGTCTTTTCATATTGGCAATATTAAGATGTTTACCGTGCACATATGCACAATAAGTGAAATATTCTGCTTATGTATTGCAACAGCTTTGTAAATGCTGTAAATAAAAAGTGGGACCCTTAATCCACCTATATTTTTTTGAGGATATGTCAGTAAAATATGAATACTAGCTAGTTGCTGTGTGTTATTGACTTGTCCATATTGCTTTCTGTCTTCTGGGAAAAGCTTGTAAATCTAACAAAAAAATTAGTTTAAGTGAGTTAAAGTGAACCCCAAACCACAAATGTAAAATATTGCAGTTAGATGTAAACCTTTTTGTATTTTATTTTTGTTTTGCCTGGTAATTCTCTACATAAACCTGCTTCCTGTCTTTTCATGTGTACACTTTTTTATTCACTGTGTCTGTAGAGGGAGTTATGGTTGTGACAAAGGCTTACAAATATGGCTGTCTTTTGTTTATCTTCATTACATGGTGAATTGATGGGACTAGAAATTTAGAGAAAATATATTATTTTAAGGTCACAGTAAGTGACAAGCACACTTCTTTTAACTTAAACTTAAAAAGTACAAAATATAAGCCAACCGAACACCCATCCCATTAAAGGACTGATAAACTCCAATATATAACATTGTAATTGTGTGTGATGCAATTTAGGGCTAATTCACACTGACAGTGAGGTCATTTCCTCATGCCATGAAACAATACTGCATGGGAAGATGCTTCATGGTAGCATCTCTTTGTGGCAGCCCCGATAGGCAATGAATACGGGTTGCAGTGAAAATTGAGCAATCAATTTAACTTGCCCTTAAGAGTTGATCTGTTCAATTATGGTGTAATCAATGCTAACATGTAGGAAAACTTCTAAAGAAGAGGAGAAGAGAGAGAGATGTTGGGAACCTGGAAGCGTTTTCACTGCTTTCAGCTGTATTGTACAGATTTTAGTAAATTTGTACAATACAGCACTCATTCATCCAATGTTCATGTTACTTACATGTATTACAAACTTCTGAAGCCTTTTAAAGATTCATAGGTAGTGTGACAATATATAAGTCCCGAAGCTTGTGGGACGATCTTGGTCTGATCTGAGGTTGCTTTAGTTGGTTGGTTCTAGGTTCAGCAACCCAAAGTGCTCAAAAGATGAGATCAGATGACTACGTGAATGACCAGGTTTTTCCATCAATTGATTTTTTCTTTCCTGATAACACAGGTATATGCCAAGATGACAATTCCTAAATTGGGCTCAAAATTGTGAATATTATTATGAATATTATTGTGAATATATAAGAATAGTTCAGGATGCAGTGATCTGACTCTGCCATCATGCCATCATCTTAGCAAAAAATGTATTCAATTTTGGATGGAGGTAAATGTTGTGATATGCATAAGTCTATTCAAACAATACCATGGTGAATATGTGCCGTAATCAAAGCTGAAGGAGGTCCAATGACATATCAGAGTGTATGACTTTTTTGGACAGGCAGTGCTAATAAAGAGAAAAGAATACAACTGATATACTAAAACAACTGACAATTTATACATAATATTTTAATTTATCTTTAATTATACATGCATGCTAAAAACAAATTACTGTTTAATATATTTCATCTGTACATTTAAAGTAAACACTACTACAATTTATCAAGTGAAGATTGTCATCTCATTTAGTATATCAACCCCGCAATAGTTACTCTCATCTTTACTTCCAGCAATCTTTGTCAACTGTAACCTTACCATTCTTCACATACTGGCCTGATTTATTGAAACTCTCCAAGACTGGAGAGGATATACTTTCATTAGTAAAGCTGGGTGATCCAGCAAACCTGGAATGGATGTGGTCAGGACTGAAAACATTTGCTAAGAAATAGCAAATAACTTTTAGGAAATCCATTCCAGGTTTGCTGGATCACCCAGCTTCACTGATGAAAATGGTAAGGTTAGCCTCACTGTATTTATTTACTTGTGTTTTTAAACTATGTTTTTGGAAAGAAGATATCTACTGATGAACCTATATCCCAAGAACATAATTCTCACTTGGTTTTAAACTGACAGTGATGATCGACCCCAATGGAATCCCCTCACATAGAAACCCAGTTCACTCATGATTACATTACATCTGTCCCATAAGCACTCAGATTTACCTTCTGCTATGTAAAACCCAGATGAACTGTGCATCACTACATGACATACATAAAACATTTAAAGTCAGTGGATAAATTAGGATAGCGAGGTAATCTTAGGGAATTTTTAATTAAACAGCAGATGCATTTATCATTTACATTAAACAGATATGAGTGTGTACATCCAGTTAATTGTTTATGTTTCTAAATGTACATAATAAACTTATTAAAAACATTAGATGGCAACACATGCAAAACTATGTAAATGTTATAGACTTGATCACTTATTTATTTTTATATGCGGGGTGCTTGCAACACAAGAATATGGTTGATTGCTATTGAAACTAGGCCAGTAACAAAACTATGGGATCTAGTGAGGAACAACACAAAAACCAAGAGACTTTTCTTTTTTGTTTTAGCTACCACTGAATGCTTTCTGTGCTAGTGTTAGCAACCTTGAGGGTTGTGGGACAGAAAAACAAGGGATCATAAATCATCATAGCTCAGATTTTGTAGACTCTTGGTAGCCATCATGGAAAGCATATTTTTTTGTAGATTAATGAAAAGCATACTGCTGGATGCCTATAATGCAATATTAAAAAAGGTATTTTAGTTTATGCTACTTTCTATTAATTTCTCAATGGTTACCTATGAAAAATACATGTAACACTATTGCCATACATAATATCTACATCACTTTACACAAGTGTCAAAAACCCAAAACATTATTTTCTAAAAGTAAAGAATCCAAAGAATTTAACAATGTCATACAATATTTAGTGCTACAGTTTGTCAAACCTAAATTTGTCAGTAAAATATAAAGTAAATTGTGACTAAGGAGTTAGCACTTTTGCCTTTGCAGCGCTAGGTTCCAGGTTCGAATTTTGGCCAGGATACTATGGAGTTTTGGAGTATGGAGTTTACAGGTTCTCCCCGTGTCTGCGTGGGTTTCCTTCCCACATCCCAAAATCATGAAGTGAGGTTAATTAGCTTCCTCCCAAAACTGACCTTAGACTGTATTAAGGACATATGACTATGGTAGGGACATTGGATTGTGAGCCCCTTTGAGTGACATGACCATGGACTTTGTACAGCGCTGCATAATATGATGGTGCTATATAAATACTGTGTAATAATAATATTATTAAAATAAATATTCTATGTATTTTCTTGTAAAACATAAAAGGTTGTGTTGAGTGAATAGATAATTAATATGTCAACACTGAAAATTGTGTGAATCCTCAAAATAGTTAAAAACAATGGTATCCAAATTGTTGACATAATTGACATTGTTGAAAAATATTTATAGCAACCAAGTTAACCAAAAGATCTGGGTCTAGAATTCTCTCTCTAGAGTTCTCTCACTCTGATAAGCAAAGCAATACCTAATATGCAGGGCTGGATTTCTCCAAAAGCCACCTAGATGGTGGCCAGGGGGCCAAGGCCACTAGGGTGCCGTGGCCACTAGGGGTGGTATCCGTACTGCTATTGTGACTTTAATATTACCATTATAATAGATAAAATAATTAGTATTGGGCTGTTCTGCCCACAACTATCATGACTCCCATCAAAATTTTTCTTCTATCAATATGCCCACCCTTCCATATTCACCCCTCAAGCAAAAGCTTAGGGAAGAAAAAAAGTATAAAATCAGCCCTGCAAATACGTGTGATTCATCGTTTTCATACGTCTGCACCACCAACAAGAACATTTGTGTTTGTTTTTTCTCAAGCTTTAATTATTTTAACATTGTTTTCCTTTTAGCTTAGTATAGTTAAGGTGACAGGTACTTTTTAAGTAGGCATAAGTGGTCTAATAAAGTTGAATACCAGCTCAATCAGCCTCTACCTTGGGCAGCCTTGGCTGGGAAATGAGAGCTCTAAAACAAAAGGGTTCACACCTTAACAATTTTGGGGTAGTTCTTCACAAGATAGATTACCAAAAAGAAGGTCCCACTGTTATTCATCCTAACACCCACCTTGGGGGTCCTAGCCTGGAAGGACAGGTAACTTCAGGATTCATGGGGTGGTGGTACAGCTTCTTCTGAGGCTTCTAAATGGGATCAGATGGCCTTACAACTGCCCGAATCATGTCTACCCCAAAGCCTACAGCTTATTGTATAATGGTATATAAACCCTTGGCCATTCTAAATGATTGGTTGTAGGCTACAGGATGGACATTGTTATTTAAAATGAAACAGCGTAGAAGCTATTTCCACTATAAAAAAATAGGTTATATAATAAATAAAACCAAACACTATTATATATTTCAATATCTTTATTACATTTTTCATTTTTAAACAAACAAAAAAACAATATGATTACAATTTATATAGCTAAAAAACAATTAATTCTACTCAACATTCGATAGAATATTGACTTCATACAGCTAATCTCATAATGTCTAATAGATATATCATTACATTTTCTGTTACACTCTCCATTTCCAATGCATTATTAAACTCTAAAAAAAAAAAAAAAAAAAAAAAAAAAAAAAAAAAACGGAGGAGAATGAATCTATTGAGTGGGGGAATCTTTCCCACATGGGAAGTGTCCAATCTGTGTTATATTCAATGCTACAATTCCAATTACAAACAATACATTATGAAAAAAAAAGTTTGTATCTTTAACTATAATTACAATCTAATCTAATATGAGAATAAATTAGTAAAATAAAGTGATAGGGTGGAAGAAAAAGAAAATAGTGGCTGATGAGGGAGAAAACTCCCATAGTGGAAATCTAGTGCGTGTTAATTTATAATTCCTCTCCAAAAAACAAAGTCAAAACTCTAAAACATAAAAAGTCAGCAATATTATTCTTACTTTATAAACCATACAAATGGTATGTGCTAAAAGTAACTAGTATGAATATTCGGCATATAGCCCAGATTCCTATCAAAGCATTTTGTTACATTAAAGCCACAGTTTATAAGGCAAATTAATCAATAAATGATTCACCTTTCATCTAATGTTTCTCCTCTCCTACTGCTTTTTATACCTAGCCCTCGGCTACTTTTTCATATTGATTAGTGGAAATTGTCTCATCTAATATACTTGCTGTCAGACAACTCTTTTATTTGTTATAAGGATATGTCAGTCATGTTTACATTTTAATTACCTTGTATGAGTCTGACATTTATTATTTATCACTTTACAGATAAATAACTAGCTATTAATACAAAACAGACTAATCTGTATTCCTGTTTAAACAATACCAAAAAACAACAAAAGAATTTTAGAAATCTGCAGTCCTATGTATGACACATTCTTATGTTTCAGGGCATTTAACTACTGTACCATGTGTAGGTATTTAAATGTTTTTGTGAACATCTTTCCTACCCAGCATGCATTTTGTTAGAAGATATAAACCAGATATAAAAAAAACATACACATGTTGCCCCACACCCAATAATTTAAATATGTACTTTAAGAGGGAGAAATAAATTTTGATCACATAGGTGTTAGGGTTATTAATGCTGAATCAGTTGAAAGACCAAGCAAGAGGTTGATGGGTAACTAAACTGAGCCAAAAAGCTGAATTACTAAACTATCAGTATGGGCCTATTCATATAATTGGATTTTATGTGCTTGGAATCTTTAGTATGTTTCTGTAAAAATGCACATTGTATTATATTCAATGTGCATTTTTGCATTAAATCAATGTCAATGCATTAAAAACACACTGAAAATACAGCATTTTTAGTCACATGGAATAATAATTCCAACAAACACAGGTACAACAAGATGGAGTCAGGAAATTACAGGATGGTGTGAACAGGTTCCAGGGGTCTCGCCTGTTTGACTGTGCAATGTACAAGACTGGCTTCAGATCAAGCCCTAAAAATGTAGGTGTTTCAGCAATGTGTTTTGCTGCTTGCTTGTAGTTATGGCTTCTAAATTGGACTGACATTTTTCTTGAAAGTGCATATTGTTTAATTTTAATGTTTTTAATTGTTGCGACTTGCCATTGCAATCTGTCTGACATTTTGTTAGAGTAAACTTATCCAAATATCAGGAGAATTTAAAAGCAGACATTTAGAGGTACCAGCAGCTAGTGTGTTATTTCTCCGGCAACTCAATGTAAATATTAACTTTCCAAATCAGAAATTGAATGTTCCCCATATATTTTACTTCCCATGTCTAGAAGTCAGGTAAAAAAGGAGAGTGTGGCAGTATGTTTAAATTGGAGGTAACTACTAAATGAGAAGAGAAAGGAAAGAGAGAAATGTAAGGACAGCTTTGGGTACGTGATTAAACTTCCAGCATCTGGGAGAAGGGTATGCTTTCTGAAAGGCCCCCTTCCAAACGGACCACTTCCACCATGGATTAACTTCTTGTTCACTTTATCTTGTCTACCACGTCTGGCACCCTTCCTGCAAATACAGGAATATAACTCCAACCATATCAAGAAATCCACTCTCTATAAGCACTCTTAACTTCCTAATAGCCATCACCAGAATATCTGCAAATGTCTCCACTTCCCCTGAGGAAGCCAAATAGGGGAAGTGCATTGGAATATGAGACCACTAGATACATTTGATCCAAACAAATTCTGGTGTACTTCATATCTGCGATACCCCCTAAGCAGAGGCACAGGCATGACATACTATACAGGTGCTGTTGGGAAACGCTTAACGGGCCAGCGATTCTATGCTGTGCGCCATCACAGTATCCCACAGAGCCTATTTTGCCCAGCAATGTCACTTGCAGCAGCAAAAAGTATTAAGAAATAGCAGGAGCCCCTGCTTCCCTTTAGCAGTGCAGCCCGATGTATTCTGGCATCCTCAGCATCCAATGTTAGGCTGTGCACAGCTGAAGGGGATTCTAGAGTCTGATCAGCGACTGACCAGCACTGCCATTGGCTGCTGGAATTTTAAAGCCTCTCTACTCCCAGTCACCACTGCCTGTTGTAGCTGGGCTAATCTGTGTTGGAGAGTTTCTCAGTTGATTTACTGTTGCTGACTTTGCCTGTTTCTGACACTGCAAATTTATGCTGCCTGAACCGCCCTATAGTGACCACAACTCTGCTTGTGTTTTTCCCCTGTGTACTTCACCTGGTGGATGGAATATCGTTTTTGATTTCTGGCTCTGAATTCTGAACTAGTCTATTGAATGCTTGGCATCTGTGGGCTCCTGGTCTGCTGCCAGCCCATCTCTAGACTCCATCCTTTGAGCACAAGTCCTGGGGGCAAATCGAGTGCTGGGAGATGCAACCAGTCTCCCGAGGCTGAGTGGGGGCTTAATAAAAGAGAAGGCGTAGATTGGGGGACTGGTTTCTGGGGAATACTGGTGCTGGCTAGGGCTGCACAGGTGCTTTCTTTGTCAAGTATAGACGAATCTACTACCCCAAATATGGGGGTCATATCCAATCATAATTGTGTATATGATTATACTTTGTTTTGATTGCATATCTGTCTTGCAGACACACTTTTTATATGTAATATTATTTAGGCCAAAAACACCCGCGTCATCTTCACTTCTACTTCCCTTCTTTTGTTTCTAATACATGGATTTAAAACCAGGTTGTTGGCTTGCCCAAATTGTCTTCACCTAGGGGACTTACAGCTTATTTCCTTTCCTACATTTATGTGATTTTAAAGCATGTCTAAACCAAAAAACAAACATTCAATAGCTTGCCAGCCTTTAGTTGTGCTGGCTGCATTATTTTTTTCTTAGTTATTACCCGGTGATGCTGCCAATAACATATTTTTTTATCTTCTTTTTTTATTTGCAACCAAAAATACAATCAAAATACTAATACAGGCAAAAAAATGTTATCCATTACACACATCTTACATCATAAAGAACAAAGTAACAACAAAACCATCAAGAAAAGTTTACATCTGTCTTGCAAAGTATGGACATGGACAATTGTTTTCAGGAAAGTTCCAGATAAATACTGTACATTTTTATAAAGGGAAATAGGAAAGGCATAAAGAAGAAAATAGGGAGCAGAAAAAAGGAGTGAAATTAAGCAACTCTTCCATGTAAAAAAGAGAGTTCTTGACACATTCGTGTCAAGTAATCAACACAAGACCTAACCTGTATCCAATAGAACCATGTACAATTCTACATCCTTGAGCGGATAGAATACTGTATATATTAAGGACTAGCATTGTGATTATTATTATTAATAATAATAAACATTATTCATACAGTGCTGACATATTACACAACGCTTTACAAAGTCCATAGTCATGTCACTAGCTGTCCCTCAAAGGGGCTC
>NC_092860.1:103394321-103493674 GCF_032062135.1 Pyxicephalus adspersus | reverse complement strand
GGGGGGGGGGCCTTATTTTACATTTTTCTCTAAAAAGGGGGGGCTGTCTTATTTGATGGCCCTGCCTTATCATCGGGGAAACACGGTATACTTTCTTTAGATATACTCTACAAATTCTGCAACTTAGATACCTTGAATTGAGTACATGACAACACCAAAACTTTATACTTTACCTTCCATCAGTAAGTTAACACAGCACCTAGCACAAAAGTAAATGAATTTCCTCCAAACCCAATAAATACAAATCATTAGTAGAGCAAAATCTAACAAATCAAAGACAGACTAGTTACAGGACTTAGAACCCCGATTGCCTCAAGTCTTATATATGCCATAAAAGGCTAAGATTTTGGAACAAACATAACTAAATAAATAGACCTACTTCCAACTGTTTTATGTACACTTCCCTAACAGTACAATCTGCTCAGTAATTGTGTGTCCTTCACATATAATTTAATCGTTGACTGTGCCAATGGCAGATTCAATATGATTTTGGCATATTGCAGTCTTTCACAAGCTCGGTAATTGCATTGCCATGCTCAGTAAAACTGATGAGGACATCATGTCAGGAAATAACAACGCAAGTGTCAGTTAAGTGATGGGATGGGGCCCTGCATGTGTCATGCTCAGTCCTCATCAGTATGAACCCTTGTCCTGACAAACGCCATATGTGTGAATAAAAATAAGGTCATTACTGTCAGGAATATAAACACACAATTATACTGTGGCATTTGAAAGGTACTGTCTCACAAAATAAATTCTATAATCCTCTTATCCTTTGGTTCTCACTAAATTTGTATCATTCTACAAACACGTTATCTCTGGTATAGTCATCCATTATTTTGCCTACATAATCAGACCTTAAAATGTTTTTTTGTGAGTCACAAATGTTCACATTACCAATAACTGTTATGGTATTAGACTTAATTATTAAGGCAAAGGCCAATATGTAAAGTGCTGTACTTCATAGGCAAACAATTAAAAAGTCAACTTTCACTGATCTGACATAAGTAAATATACAAGTTTGGTTGTTGTGGGTTGCATTACTTTGCACATGTACATTGGTCCCATTAGAAGAAGTCTGATAACATTTTCATTGGAATAGCTTGTTCCCTATGAATAATAACAGATGATCTGCTTCAGAAACTGCAGTGCTATTTTCCACTTGCCTGGGCAATGTATTTTGCAGTATCAGTCAACAATACACTCCATAATGCTATTTGAATATTAGGCTGAGCTGCCTGGGAGCTAAACAGTGAAAAGATACAGCCTGGGAATGAAGCCAGGCGACTAGAGAGAATTAACAATGAAGAAAAACATTCAGCAGAAATGATAAGTAGAAGACAGCATAGAAGCTGCCATACAGTCTCAGTGGTTCAGAAAAAAAAAGATATGGTAAATAACTTAACAGGAAAACATACATAATCCCTTTGATATACTATACAACAAGGCCTGCCATTTATTAAAAAAATATCACTTAAGTGCGGCAAACAGCCAGCTCTTTATGTGGCCAAGGAACTATTTATTTTACTTAAAGTTTTCATTTATGATCAATGACATAAAATCTTGGAACTTTCTGGTAGATCTGAAAGCCTTTTAGTCTTCTTATATGTTTATAGATGGCTTACTAGTTGCTTCACTTATTTCCAAAATATTTAATTACCTGTAGCATTTTTTCATCTATATTTAAAGTTGCAGAGAGTACTTCTAGTTTTGGAACCCTGCAGAATCTGTAAACTTTTGTGTTATTTGATTTGTGTAGAGTGCTCTTTCCATTAGTTTAGTGATTGGTCACCATCTCTTGTTGCCCCGATCTCAGATCAGACCTGCGATGGAAGAGTGGATGGGTTCTGGTATCATGACGTCACCCTGGGGGAGGAAGTTTCTTCCCCTCTGATTGCCACATAGGCAGGGGTGTGGTTGGGCGCCACATTTTCATGGATAGTACCGTGCCACCTCTTTTTTTTTTTATGACTATACCCCTGGAAAGTATCCTGCCATGGAATATTGAGTGAGTGAGTATCCTAAAAATCGAGGCTGTCACAAGGAGGGCTACTAACTCCAGCAGAGAGCTTCTTTGAAGTTTATTGCTAGCAGGTGCAGGAGCTTGTTTATGTCTTATTCTGAGGAATTAAACTAGAGAGACTTTGAACTTTATGCATATATGTATATGTATTTGACTGCTTATCCGGACACTCTGCAACCCTGTCCTTTTTCCCTGCTCTAAACCTATGGGGTGAGTGCTAGACTTGAAGTTCAGATAATTCTTTATTATTTTTTAAAGAAGTTGGGCAGGCAGGTTCTATATTGCAGAAAAAACATGCTTTGTCTCTTTTGCAATAAAACACACTTATCTTTCTGTTTGCAAACCTTGGTTTATTATATGCTGTATAGCGCAAGAAAGACAATGGCAAAGTTGCGGCAGCACGGTGGCTCAGTAGTTTGCCTTTGCAGCACTAGGGTGGAGGGTTTGAATTTCATCCAAGACACTATCTACATGGAGTTTGCATGTTTTCCCTGAGTTTATGTGGGTTTCCACTGGGTACTTGGATTTATTAGGCTTCCCCAAATTGACCTAGATTGTATTAAAGACATATGACAATGCTAGGGACATTAGATTGTCAGCCCCTTTGAGGGGCAGCTAGTGACATGACTTTGGGTTTTTACACAATGCTACCTATTTGTATGTTGGCCACCATATAAATACTAGTTAATATTAATGTAAAAATATAAATAATTTACAAAGGAGAGGTCATCAATGACGATGCTTTTCTCATGACAGAGAATCTACCCTTCATCACCTAAACAAAGAAAAAGGGGGGACAAATAAAACACCAAAGTAGCTTTAATAGCTCCTGTCCATACCCATTAATTTTCACCCCCCAAAATCTTCATATCACTATTTAATGTACAGGGCTGCATAAAATGTTAAATAAATAAATTCTGTTTTTTAATACTATAAATTATTATTATTATTAATAATAATAATAATAATATAATAATATTAATCATAAATAATAATATCCCACAGGTACCATTTGGTTGTCGATCAAGCCAGATTGTCATAGTGATTTTCTGGCAAGATGTACTCAATATACAGGTGCAGGGCAGAGTTGTGCTTACCTGGCTTTGGCAAAATAATCTTTGTAGCTGTAGCTGATTGCTCTGCTCCCTGAGGAAAGGGAAAGCCTGATGACAGCAAAGGCATCATCAGGATTTCCCTTTCCTCAGCCAATCAGGGAGCAGAGCAATCAGCGGAGCTTTACTATGCTGACAGCTCTGCTCCCCTGATCGTTCCTGCAGCGAATTTTTCCTCCCATTGACTTTAATGGTGTTTGACATTGACATTCAACCACCCGAATTTTTTTGCTATATTCGAGCGAATAGCTACCGAATCGAATAGTGAGCTATTCGACCAAAACTAGTCTAAACCCTAGTATGCGTGTGAAGGAATTTCTCTTTGCTGCCCAATTGGAGACAGAGTTGTGGCTAAAAGTCACCTATGTCTTCAGGGAGTTGCAGGAATAGGGGTTGAAGGAGATGTCCTAATTTTTAGAAAAAGGCAAATCCCTCCTTAACTTTTGGCTCAGTCTGCAGCTGCAATTTCTAGATATGATATCGCGAGAGATCATTTCATAAAGGGCTGGGAATTCAGACACAGATCTCGCAACTAGAATTTTCTAGACATAAAAGAAAGGATAACCTCATAGGCGTCTAGTAATAAATGAAATATGTGTTTAATGTAGACTAACCTTTAACAAACCAAACACCAACTGTCCAGTTGATCAGCAGTAGAAGCAGTTGGAACTTAAGATTTTAATGATTTTTTACACAAGAGCTGCCATAAAAAATACCTCTCTAGCAGATCTTCAAAGTTCTCTGGGATGCCTGTGGGAAAGTCTTCTTACACCAGTGATTTCTCCATACAATACTCAGGACAATAGACTGAAAGTATTCAGTATAACAGAATCCTCAGAGATAGAATACAAAAATGCTGCATCCATTTTGGTTGAAAAAGTAAGTTAAGTTTAAAAATATGCTGGAAAGTAGATCTGACACAGTCTACCAAGCACCAAGCAGCAATTTTATTGTTTATTGTTTACTAACATTGAATTTATTATTATAGAGAGTTAGAGGGGATACGGTCAGTGAAATGTGAAGAAAAAATATTACCGCTAGTTACCATTTTTATAGTTACAGTAAGAATTTAAACTGCTTCTGCTATGGTCTGTGCATTCAGTTCTGTAGGACTGAAGCTGTCAGTAGTTCTTTAAATCTATAGATTGCTTACTGAAATATGGCCCTAGAGGGAAGCACTCACACAAATGAGTTTTATTGTTTTTGCTGTAATATATGTGTTAGTTTTATGGCCATTTTACTTCAATGCCTTTCACAAGAATTCCTGTAATACATTTTAGTATAATTTTAACAAGAACAAAAGGTGATAAAGATGTATATATAAATCTGTAGAGTTATCATAAAGAACAGCTTTCTTTTTAACCATTCATTGTCTTTTCTATTGTAGCCTATTAGGTAACTACATACAACATCCTATTACATTAAAACTTTTAATACTTCCACTACCAAGTAATTAAGTATATATTTAAAGAGCAATCCCAAGCAACAAGTAACAAAAATCTGTTACTTTTACAATTTGACAAACATTTTCATCCGTGCTAAATCAGAAAGTTCACTCGGTTCAAGTGACCCTTCAACATGACCACCCAAAGGATTCCCAAAAAACACTCAACACATGCTTGCTTTTTTAAGGTTTGTATGCTAAACTCTGTGTGTCTTTGCTGAACCTTAGAATCTACTTATTTTTTGCTGTTCATGAGATGCATACAGGCATGCTTCTGCACAGCCTTTGCACAATGATTAGAGGACATTAAAGATCACATGTCTTCTAAGCCAAAGTCCAGCTCTCCTTGTGATATCAACCACCAATATTCTGGCAACAGGTCACATTCACAAATTTTGGTTTCAATAGTTTTTATGAAAGTTTTTGTAAGACAAATTTTTCCATAACAAAAATAGAGATACAGTACAATGTGCATATTAACATTTAGCCATTTTGTATGTCCTTTGTGTCGCAATCCTTAACAAACTCTTTTGTCTTCCCACTCTGCTTTGCTATTGTATTGTACTGAATTAAAAAAAAATGCTTGTTTTGCTTTTTGTGTTTTTGTTCAACCTCGTACACATGTATACACAATAAAATAGCTTTATTTTCATCTGTGTCTGGACTGTACTTTGTACTAGAAACAACTTTGTGTCTTAATAAAAAAACAAATTGCAGAATAAAATGTGCACTTTATATCTATAGTAAATTATCGCTTAACCCAGGAAAATGTAGAGAAAAATAAACAAATAGAATACAGCACCGCCAAGGGAACTCAATTCAATTAATTTTAATAAGTTTAATTTTTAAATTTTACTAAAAAAAAAACTTTGACTAGAGTGTATTTTAAATGATTACAGTAAAAATGTTATTTTGCATTTATCAGGTCCTGTTATCCAAAAAGAAGTGTTTTCTTACTATCCAGTTGTCACACATTCATAATTAACATGACTGTGACAAGGCAGAGACCCAGCATACAGTACCCCCAATAAAACACAACAGCACAACATTGGTTAAATAGCCTGAAAGGCCTTTTATTAAACAAACATTTCTTAAAGCAATTGAAATATTTAAACATTACCATAAATACCTAAATCAAATAAATACCTATAAATAACCAAATTGCAAAATAATTAACCATAAATAAGAATACAAATACATAAATAACAACTTTACTTATAAACCCTGACCCATTTACCACACTCTTCTGGTTACTGGTCTTCGAAGGCCCCTCTACTTTACACCCATTCCTATTTGGCTCTGCACCGCCATTATATATATGCTCCCACAAGCTCAGGAACGATTTCAGTGGCACTCGCAGCCCATTTCAACCAAAAAACATAAAACGTTGTTTAACGTTTGTCAACACTGACATTGATTTTCATTACCCACCCCTTCTATCCTTTGGCCCATCTGCACATGCATAAGGAACTGTTGCTTGATGGAGTTCAGACTAACCCACTTCTGCTTTCAAAGTGGTTACTCTGGCACAGGTTGCATACAAGTATTTGTCGTTTTTTATGACGTACCTGTTCACCGACCGCCCCCACACTTACAACAGGCCCCTCCTACAAGTACACTGTACAAAACTGTAAAATGTACAGCCATGTGGCTTCTCCTCTTCTGTCTTGCGGGCTCCAGTTGTCTTCCTCCTCCCTATTCCTCTCATTTCCTGGTCTGCAGACTGTCAGTGAGCTTGTCACTGACAGACGCTGCACGCTTGCAGCACTGCAGACAAAGTCTATCCTATGCTTCTCACCTAATGACGAATTTTCTTAACGTTCAGGTCTCAGGAACAGAACATGGTCATTAAGCAAGGAGCATCTGTATTCATTTCTCCTTCAATGTTCATCTTTCACTTCTCCCCCCCATGGGGTAACCCAGATTTTTAACACAATTTGAGATAAACACAAAAATCCACCAACCTCGGGACTTGAAGAGTGTTGGATTTTAGAAAACTCCAGATTTTTTTTTTTCATTCTTACCTCCACACACAGGCCAGTCTTTCTTTCCCAGCACCGCGGACATCTGACACATTTCCAGGGAGCGGGCAGCAGGGACGTCTCAACGTGTAGTTAGTTTAGCTAGCAAGACCTAACAGCTGTTTCTGCAGAACAGCGCCATGAAAACATTAGTTGCCAAACAGTGTACTGCAGTCCCTGTATTGAAAATATGATCCGAAATTCATGCCAGGAAACTGAAGGATCCGTATTATCGATGGCCGGATTTGATTGTCAACCTGTATTGCAAAAAAGTGGATGTTAGCTTCTCTACCTGCAAACAGAGTTTTGTAATAATGTGCAAATGTTCTTAGCCTAAGTAGTAGTACTTAGGCTAAATATATTTGAAAATTATTAAGGAGCCCTCAGAAATAATTCTAGCAGTGGGCTGACTCCTAGGAGAAGAAGGAACACTTGAGGATTATTCGTGATATATCAATTGTCAATAATTTAATAACATAACATAATAATGGAATATTGGCTCTGCACCGCCATTATATATATGCTCCCACAAGCTCAGGAACGATTTCAGTGGCACTCGCAGCCCATTTCAACCAAAAAACATAAAACGTCCAAATAAACCAAAATTGCAGAGAGACCCATACTGAAGATGAGTCTCTCAGCCTCACTGAAATATTCCCAAAAACCACCTTCCCTGGAGGACCTCACCGCAGCAAAAAAAAAAAAAACATCCTAAACATTCCCAACAATCACCAAAATACAAGGGAGGATGGGCAGGAAACTTTCTCCACTTTCCCTGTCCTTTAGTAGAATGATTCTACTCTTCCTTTTCCCCCCCTTTTTCACTTCTCCCTCCCCTCAACTACGTCAACCCCCCTCGCTCCCGTCTAACAAACTCCCCTCCTCACTATGCTGCAATAGTCAACCCTAGCTCTGCCTGCTCCCTACCCCTTCCAGTCATGGAGGCCTTCCACTAGTCCCTCACTTTGTTCCCCCGCTCCAGGCCTCCCTCTATTAAGGTTTACACTTTTAATTTGTGAATGCTTTTATTGTCATTAAACATGTTTTAACTTAATTTACATTTTTATTTAGCATTTTTTAGGTACTGTTAATCAAATGTAAATGCGACCATGGAGTTATACTTTTATCCTAATTCTTTAAAGCCAACCTATCACCAAAATTTTTACTTTATATAAAAGGGTAGATAAACCTTTATTAATATTAGTTAATAATAGTTAAAGGAATACATTTTTACAGGGCTCTATTTATAAAACATGAATTCTGAAAATAATATGTATTTTTTGGCCTTCTTTAGTAATTACAATATCTGCTTCTTAACTTTACACCATCGAACTTAAAAAAGATAAATATATAATAGATATATAAGATAAATATAATGCAGATTTTTCCTACTTTCATCCAGCTGAAAAGGTCTTTAAAGTTAGTTGGCATATTTTACAGCAAGCTCCGACAAATTCTGGCCTGAACCTCCTGGTATTGAGTCATACAATAATACTATCCTCATTAGAATTCTTAAAGACTGGGTACATTATGCCTTAATTCACACCAACACTGACATTGATTTTCATTACCCACCCCTTCTATCCTTTGGCCCATCTGCACATGCATAAGGAACTGTTGCTTGATGGAGTTCAGACTAACAAAAATCATCACCAGCGGTTAATCTGCAGGAGCCATCAGGTATAACCTGTATATTACCTAATAAATGCCATCTAGTAGTTAATTAATGACCAAAATAAAATGGTGTATGTTTAGGGTTTAATGTGTGTCCAAACACACCACAAATTGTAATATTATCTGGCTAATTATCCTTTTTATGTAGTGGCTCTACTCATTTATTTAACCTGATGGTGTAAGAAATTATGAATATTATTGAGGATAATATTCAGTATAATATGAATATTAACTATGAATATTAACTCAATAATAAAAAATTCCTCCTGTAAGTTTTAAGGCGGTCATCAGCAAAGGAGTAAATACACAACAATTGGGTGTAAAAAGATTATATTGTGCAAGGTGCAGAAAAAGAGTTAAATAATACAAATTCATAAACAATACATATAAAAATAATAACAATATTACAAACAGGGTCCATGTATCATTACCCTCCATTGGCTAGCAATTCTCTGTTTGTCCTCTCTATGGGCCACACCTCTCCTCTCTGTCTAGGCCTCTCTCTCTCTGTCTGGGCCTCCATGCTCTTCCTACACCTCTTTTATAGGAAGTTCCAAACCCTCTGTGTAGTATACCATTTGACACCATAAATGGTGCACCTATCTCTGATGAAAGTTTCTCACACATATTTTCATTGGATTTGTCAACAAAGTGCTCACCCCCACAGGTGCTCCTGCTTTTTCCGTTCCTAAATACAAGAATTCCATATGTGAGGTCTCGTCTTTTTGGAACAGGAATGAAAGGTCTAGTTTTTTCTTGTGAGGAACTTGTTTACCATCAGTTCAATATAGCCAATATCAGATTCTACTAACAGATCCTATCTGTGCTTAAATAGTGTGTGTGTGAACATTCCAGTCTTTATAACTCAGAAATCCCACAGAAACCCTTCAATCTTCAATCTTATCAATACAGTAAATTATTTATGCAGATACCTAAATACAGTCATGTGAATATGCAATTTACTAATAAAAACCCTCAGAATACATAAATATCATCTATTTCTGATTAGTGCCACTCTGAAATATCTATAATGGTTCTGCCAGTAACACACTTTGAATACAAAGATGGCAATTCTTGCTCCCCCTTCTTTATTAGGACAACAAGTACTAGTGCATCGTCACTGTCCTAAAGTGACCTAGTTTAGTTATCTGCCTGTTGTTTTTGTTATCTGCATGTCGTTGAGATTTGCATCTTGTTTTTGTAAAATCTTTCTGTTGCTTGTAATATTTGTACGTCATTAAAAGCTGTCTGTCGCAGGCATGATGTGCATTATCATTATCTGCAATTGATAACAAACGTTACTTTTGTACTGTAAAAGTTTTCAAGTATAAACCAATTGCTTTTTAAAACACTGTTTATTATAAAAAGTGCCATTGTTTTCATAGAATACTTTTAGAATATGTTTTTGCACCCAAGCACTGCTGACCTTTTCTAGCCTTTTACAGACATCTTGTCCATAGGCATGCACTTTAGCAGCAGATGCATGCCATCCTTGGATGCAGGGTTTTTGATGGTAACAGTGGTGGAACATGTCTGTACAATGAGCATTAGCTGTTATATTGTCTGATGGAAGCACATCAATAGGGTGACAATACAGGAGACCTGTTAGGAGTACATTGTTACCATTTAACAACAAGTGTCTGAACAAGAACCTTTAAAGAAGAATGCATTTTATTAAAAGTTGCAGATTTTAAAGGACTATTAAAAATAAATGGGATGTAAGTGATTTGGTTTACATCTGCTGTTGTATTAAAGCTGGAAATATTTTAGAAAAACAGGCAATGTTTTAGTCTACAAAATTGTAGAACAATAAGTAATATATGGAAATAGGTACTTCATCCTTTTTGTGAATTTTGAACCAAGTTTCTCTTTTTCTAGCTGTCAGAACTGTCATAACAGTGGTATGTAGCTAATTTTAACACTTGACAAAATTTATATAGTTTTTTGTATAACGTATAAAAATAGGTAAGCCTGAAGCATTCTTTAAACAAAGAAAAAATACATCTTTCAAATTTATAAATATTGACCTGTTAGTGTAATGCTGCCTTGTAATACATAGATGCTGGTGGTATTTTAATGTATCCTGGACATTGGGCAACTGTCATTATTAGGTACTATTAATCTTCACAGCTTTTACCTGTGCAGGAGGTGAATTTAGGTGAATTCAGGTTATGCTCCAGGAGACTGTGACTGTTTCTTTACAGATTAGTTTGCAATGTGTCTCCTGTGCAGGAGGATATCTCCTGATTAAACCTAAAACCTTTAAATTGATACAGTTTTAATGGAGCTTTTTCTTCGTCACCACCATTTCCTAACAGCAGACAGTTACCATGCAAAATCTCATTACATCTAGACGGTTTAAAATCTGACAGCAACTTCCAGAATAATGAATGATTTATTTTGCTTTGTAAAATTTATGTGTGCATATTATATATATAATTTTTTGCATCCTGCATTATTTTTTTTATTATTTACAAGAGTAAGGCTCAGTGTTATATATGTATCCATGTCTTTTTGTTTTCCTAGGGGTAGATCAAAACATTTTTATTGCGCATGATTAAAAAGTCTTCCAATGACTTAAATCTGCTGTTCTTGTCTTCCAAACATCATTTATTTAAAAGAAAACTCATAATATGATATATTAACACATCATTGCTCAATGCTGTAGACACAGGGGGCAGAACTGAGAGTGTGGATTAGCTCAGGTGCTTTAAGTCTCTGAGGATATCTCAAAGGATAGAGTATTTGCCAAAGTTAAATCAGAAAAATTAAAATTTCATTGAGCTGATGGAATAGCTAATGAAAAAACAAAGGTTTCTTTATTTTTGATGTAATGTGGGCAGGAAATTACACTTCCCAATAATTGCCCTTGCACATCTCCTTCATGCACATTAAATAATATGTGTGAAGAAAGGCACAATTTGTGAACAACATTTTATACCTTTCCTTTCTCCCACCAATAAATAGGAAATTCAGACTAAAATCATCCGTTAACTTAGATAATATAAGGTATGTCCCCACAGGCATTTGAGGTTTTAGAAGTTTACCTTCAAAGAAATGTGGAAACTCCTCTTGCAGTGGAGGTGCAAATGCTTGATCTACATCAAATACCATTAAAAAGCACATTTATCTTATTTTTCACTTTTCTGGCAGCTAGCATCCTCCTCTCCAATGCTTTGAATGTGGGCGAGCCCTCGGCAACCTTCTTTAATATGCAGGATTGCTGCTCCTTCATTGTGCATGATGATGTCAGGTTATGAGATGAAGCTACAAAGAGAAGAATCATTGGGCCATGGAGAGCAGGAAGCCTTCTGGAGCAAAGGATAACAAAACTTTTTTTTTCAGTTTTGGATACAGTGGAAAAGGGTTAGAACCTCTAATATGTGTCTTTATCCCTGCTGGATAAATTTACTTAATTATCCTAGTGACCATTCTCATCAAGGCAAAAAGTGATGTTTTAAGCTCTTTCAGTTGTCACTACAGCAGACATAGGACAATTTACTATAAGGTCACTAGTTTGGAAGGAAAGTGTCTTCATTTTTCACATATTTTCTTTTACTACCTGTTGCACATCTAAAAAAGTATTAGATATCCCCAGTGAGACACTGTAAACCTGTATAAAGGACTGAAACCTTTCTCTGTTGGAAATCTATGCAAAACTTAAGCAAAACATTTCAGGTTACAAATACACATTAAGTGTAAAAGTTATAGTTTCAGCATATTGAGTCATTGAGGCTGATTCACCAAGCAAAATCGTCTAAATGTATATAAATGTAAATACATTTATATTTTGACACATATATTATGTATTTCATATGTTTATACTATATTTCTATGTATTTATTTATAATTATATATATATAAATAAAAATATTGGGTTTTTCTTGAATAGCTGTTTACTGGTGAACAAATCTAAAGGATCGGATCAATAATTGATTATGGAATGTCAAACTGGTTAAAAAATAAAACAGCTAAATATCACAGACTGCACACGCCCAACTGCATGTTAATTTTTAGCGCATGTGTGCATAATGTTGAACATTTTATAGCTGCTTTTGTTTTTTTAACTTTGAATGTTTCAATGTCCATTTTGCAATTAGGAAGTCAATGTTAATGCTATGTTTTTGTGTTTGTGGCCATAATATTTCATTTAAATAATATGTCTTTATTACCAACTTTAATTGTCCTGCATACATATTTTCCAATCCAGTTTTCCACCCTTGATAGGTCAAATTTGCATGTTGGTTTAGGTGTTTTTGGAATGCAATATTTCTTGGGTAATTTGTGAACTATTTTTTTTTTCACGTAAATTTATTGGAGTCAGTGTGGTCTGTATATTTTATTGTAACCTTTTAGCAAATGTGTTTATTTGAAATAAAGTTGTTTAAATAATTTTGTATTTGTTTTTTGGGGGTTTGTTTTTATGTGATCTGCTTTACAATCTCCCTGAAGCTACAATTTACAAGATCCATTGTGATTGTTTTTAAACCGTTCCTTTCTCTAAATTGTTTGAAAGGCTAAAAACAGCAAATTTGTCATATTAAAATTCAGTTGTTTGATACTCATAGCTGGGCGCCAAAGCGGACCTGCTTTCTGAGCGTGAACAGTGTTCTAACAGTAGAAAAATGCGACGACCACTATTGCAGAGAAGGATCCTCATACAGGTTTTTTTTTTTTTTTTATGTGTGTGTTTGTTTTGCTTCATGTGCACTCATGTATGTACATATATGTATGTATACATTTATATGTGTGTACGTATACATATAAAAGAGAAATAACAGGAAGAAATAGGCAAAGAGGGCTGTTTATTGTTCTTTATTCTTAGAGCAATATGCCCAAAAAAGCTTAACATGCTTTAAATTGAAAAGATTGCCTATTTCTTCATATGATTTCTGACGTCCTGGGCTTGCCACCAAGCAACATTCATGGATGATATTGCTTCTGATTAAAGGAGGAATCCACCTTTATGTGCTTACACTACCAAGCTGTGGCAAATAATGCATACACTCCAGTCTTTAGTGAGCAAAATTAATTTAAGGAACAACTAAATACAAAGGTCTGTTGTGTTCCAATGTTTCAAACATATATACCAGCTTAGGAATAAGAATATTTGTAAATGTCCTAATATTTTCAGGTTCAGAAAGAGTTGATTTTTGGGTGTTTGATGTGATCTATTTGCAGGTAGTTACCCTTTGCCTGATCTTACAGACTAAAAAAAAAATAGGTTTAAAATATGCACAAAGGCGTAAACCAGCATGTTGGTCCATAATTCCAAAAAGAAACATCCAAAAAAAATACTCTGGTTGTTTACATGCAAGTATTGACATGTATACCGTAGGCATACATGCAAACGCGTAGCGTACGCACGTTTTCCAGTAGGCGGAAGTAAACTCGGAAGTTTCATATCTGCGTTATCAACAGGCCGTGCCCGTTGTTTTCAAAGAGGGACCTGCGCTTCATGCATGTCTGCTCATTTAAATATGTGTTAAGGCTGCTTCTCATATTCATCAGCCTAACAACTCACCATCTTTAATCCTTTAGATGTCCTAAACCCTTGTTTGTAGCAACTTGAAATTTTGAGGGTCCACTGAGGATCCTACTAGCTACTACTAAACCACATTTCTTGTAGGTTGTTGCTGTTTCAAAAGCAAGTGCATCTAGGAGGCCAAAAGTGAAAAGGTCCATTTATGCCCCCCCTGGGCCATCTACCTAGCAAGGATAATTGGGGTGTCACCCCAAAATTTATACATACATTTTAAGGAACCCCAATTTATTGGGAATGGTGAGGTGCATAAACACGAAATGTAGGTTCAAGTGGGGGACACTTGCTCCTTTTTATGTAAGTGGGCCGGGGGTCTACTTTTTCAATTAAGGACTCCTAGGCACATTTTCTTTGGAAAATGCATTCCCAATGTAGGATTTTCAATAGTGTTTTCAATTGGGATCCCCTTATCTTCAAATGCTTGAAATCTGGTGGGCTGAGATGTTGGAGATATTTTGGGACCATTAAAAATGAGGGTCCTCTTTGCTTGTACACAGAGTTGTAAGACTGCAGAATATGACATGCAGCATTCCCACACACAGCTATCACACTGCCAATGATATCGTTACACATGCCCACAGAGTGGATATTTTTTCCCAAATATTTTTTCATATAGAAGCC
The DNA here is from genome assembly GCF_032062135.1 of Pyxicephalus adspersus. Lineage (NCBI taxonomy): Eukaryota > Metazoa > Chordata > Amphibia > Anura > Pyxicephalidae > Pyxicephalus > Pyxicephalus adspersus. The sequence goes on along the minus strand of NC_092860.1, from coordinate 103,479,237 downwards.
ACAGCACAGCTATAGAATGGGGGAGGGACAGCCTGTGTCCCCATCTCATTGCTGCGCTGTTCTCACTGCCCAGCTTTTATCAGCAGCTTGAATCCTCTGCATGGATGACTGCTGAGAATGTATCAGCCTCTCTATTGTGCTTTCAATCGATTAGATCTGTGTATGAGAGCCGCGTAGAGGAGGCATGGCAGCAGTGTGCTCCACCCACCTAAAGTTGGCTGTTGACAACTATGTACATGCACATATTTAGATGTGTGTGTGTATATATGATTACGAAAAATCTTCATGATTCTACCCCACTAAGCTCAATCCTAGGTAGATCATTTGAAGAGCACTAATTAGCCTCGTAGCTATCACGCCAGTCTGGAAATTATCTTTGTCCGGAGGACAGTGGAAGCCTTCTGGATGGATGAGACCCCAATACAGATTTTTGGGAAGGCACATCATTCAACTGTCTCACATAGATAGTGTATTTCCAATTTCTCCCCTTTTTTGTTGTTTTTCCTGTGGCAACTAAATAAATACACATGTGCTGCATTTTCGGACATATTACAACAGTGCTTATATTTTTTACCTAGATTGTAGGTATGTCTGGCACTTATGCTTTACTCAAACTAAAACAGGACGAAGAGAGTTTGCATCTAGGGCCCACTTATTTTGTTTACAATGATGTAGCTATGATTTAGCTTTGTGTGGTGGAATTCTGAAGATTCTTAGTAATAGTATACACATACATATCTACACAGATTAGTAACAGTTCACAATTGCAAACAAACAATGTCAATTTGCACCAGTAAATCAATCAATCAATCAGTTATCTATATTTTTGGGTGTTTAAGAGGTGTTTGTTTGATGAAAAAATAAATAACATTTTGTTTATCTTTTTCATTAGACAATACTTATGCGGCGGTATGATCAGCAACCGTCAATTGATGCCAAGCGCCCGATTATGGAGAGGCTGGCAAACAGGCTATGGACCCCTGCAGGTATGCGGCCAACAGTGAGTCAAATCCAGAATGTTTGGAGTGACCTGAAGCGGAGGAGACCGGATTTCCTCAGCGAAGTGCGGGACCACATCCTGTCTTGTAAATATTGCATTTTGTCTTCTACTCTTGTTAAGGTTTGGTGTTCTAGAATGTTTTTGGGTTGTGGAAAGTAGTATTGTCTGCCCTTAGAACTGTTTGTTTATCACTTCCTAGATTTTATTACCCTTATTATTTTGGATGTTTGTGTGTGTTTTTTTGTTTTTGTGTTACAAGCAACCCTCCATCACACCAGCTGCTGATTGTAGAGCGCCTACAGGACATAGAGGAGGGGTTATCCACCGTGGAGGGGTCGTCTGCCTCTGAGGAGGAGCCCACCCTGGAGGAGGAGAACCCCACGGAAGAGGAGTCTGAAGACCAGAGAGAGGAGGCAGCCAAGGACATTGCCTGTAAGCTAACCTTCCAATCATCTTTTGCTCAAAATTTTTTTCGAAAACACATTCACACACTACTTTCACCATTTTTACTTACAAATCTGAATATCGACCATGATTTTTTGCAGGTTTCCAGTCACTAATCCTGCATCAAATGAAGGTTCTTTCTAGGTTGTTGGCTAGCATGAATTAAAATAGTCATTTGTTCAATTGTACCTTACTGGAAAATGTTTAAGACCAATTTTTGGACATAGGCCAAAAGTATCAGTTAGAAGTTATTAAGCATTATTCTGTTACCTTTGACTAAACTTACAAACATCTACTTTAGTCTGGCCCACCTACTTTTACTTATGGTGTTTATTTTTCATCCACAGCTATTGGAGCAGCTTTGCCACCACCTCCTTCAGAGGACACAAGTTCCTCATCTGAATGTAAGAATTTCTTTATTTTATATATTTTGAACATTCCTTTAGGACAATGAATATAAACTAGGATATAGTTTGTTAGGACTAGCTCCAATAAGTATCACTATGAGTGTATAACTAGCCACTAGCCAAGGGACTAGTTTGTCACTTGTGAAAACCCACAACCTTCATTGTGAACAAACTGCATCACTTTAGTTCCATTGTCATAACTAGCTTGGCCCCAGGAATCAGCTTTCATTCTTGTTTTACTCGGTGTAAACAGAAAAACAGTCATAACTTGATGAGTTTTAACTTGCATTCTTCAGCACTGTGCAATTTAGGAACTAGCTGCATATGATACTGTTACATTTGCTCAGTACTTAACTCTAATTTTTTTGTCTCCTTCCACATACACAGCTAGTTCAAGATCCATGGAGGCAGCATATGTGATTTGCATGTTCTGGTGTTATCGTTTGTTTTTAAAATGCGCACAAATGTGCACGAAACCCTACACTTATGAACGGGTGCCAAATATGCACCTAGGTGTTCGCGTGGGTTTTTGATTATGGAGGAGATTATACTGGTGGCTAGTGCTGTTATGGTAGCAACTGCAACAATGTTGGTTTCGATTCTGCTCGAAATGTTGGTTTCGATTAACCCTCTCATAAACCAGTTCAATAGTAAAAATTAAAATGCATATGTATTTACATACATTTAAATTTATTTAGACATACACACACAAGTGAAATTACTAAATGTTCCTTGATAAATGTATTCTAACATATTTGCCAACAATCCTTTATTAAAATATTGGATTTATCTAAAGCAAAACTAGAATGAAACTTAAAGCAAATCAAAAATTGTTGATCGCACCTTTTTTTTACATTCATACTATTGTGTGATGACATATTATAACGTGCTAATTACCGGTAGTATATATACAGCATGATATAAATTAGTTAGCAGTGTTGCAACCAAACTAAAAAGTATCAAAACAACAACTACAACCAATCTAACTATAAATGAAGAAATTTTGGGAAGGAGTATAATGTAACATTAAAATGTAGCACTTACCTAAAAAAATCAAGCACTAACGACCTTAATTAATTATTCAATTGATTAATTAATTGATCTGTAAAGTAGCTTGAATTAATTGACCTGTAATTGACTGTAGATGCGCACAGAACAGGGAGCAGGTGTGCACTAATTAATTGCTATGACCTCACCATGGACAGATCCTCCTTAATCGCGCAGCTGCAAACTAATCGCCTTAATTGGCGTAATTTTGACCCCATTGCTCATTTGTCAAATTTTAAATCCGGCTGGCAAGTTAAGGCGAGAATACCAGCATTCGGCTCCAGCGCCGGCTCGCGGAAATACGCGCGTCCAGCTTCCGTGTACTCGTTAAATCAGGCTTATTGTACTAATTGACAGTTTTGGTTTATGTTTTGGTGTATTTGTTCAGATTGGGAGGGGGGCACCTCCAACCATACACACAATCCAAATGCACACTTAATGCAACCCAAGACACATCCTTCTTGCCCTATTTATCTTAGGCTGAAAAGTACCCCTTAAAGTACATACCCACCCCATGGTGCAGCGTTAAGTCTAGCTCCATTACTACCCTAAACACCAATGCCCTATTTTGTATGATTTTTATTTTTATTATCTGTATAGTTATAAAGTGCTCGCATATTACAACGTACCTTACAAAGTCCACAGTCATGTTACTCCTCAAAGGGGCTTACAATCTAATGTCCCTACTATCTAAAATCAGTCTCTCTTTCTCTTTCTCTCAAAGGAAGCATAGCAGTTTTACCAGGAACTCTCTTTACCCCCTTCATCACATTACATTTGGCAACCTTTATCTTTTTTTTATAAGCATTTAGTTTCCAACATAAAAAACAGAACTACCGTGTTTCCCCGAAAATAAGACACTGTCTAATATTTTTTTGGGCTTCCAAAAACACACTAGGTCTTATTTTCAGGGTAGGTCTTATATACTTTTTTTAATGAAAAAAAACACTTACCATATTCATGTATGAATATGGCCATAAAAAAAGGCACATTTTGAAGTGGTTAACGTATTAAGGTGCTTTAACACTGATCCACAGATGCAGCACAGTGCACCAGAAAAGATACGGTAACCCACAGGTGCACTGTACAGCATCTGTGGATCTGTGTAAAATCAGCACTCAGTGGATGTGGCCGGGGCAATGATTGCTCACATTTTTATTTTTTTTATTTTTCTGTGCATTTGAGAGTTTTATATGGTGACCCAATTGTAAATTAAACTCTTCATTGATTCATTGCTACCGGTATTGGTTACTGAATTCAGCATTTCTCTTCTTGCACTGTTACTGTATTAAATCAGCCAGCTTGTCCTTACAAACCTAAAATCAGCACAAAATGTGGCTGGGGCAATGATTGCTCACATTTTTATTTATTTTTTTTATTTTTATACCGTAATTGTGCTGGTTAAAATAAAAAAAAAAAACTTACCTTATCAGAAGACGCGAGCCGAGTTCCTGGCTTCTGACAGGCGAAGTGCATGTAATATCACTCCGCCTGTGACAGGAGCCGTAACTACAAGGCAAGCATCGGCTTGTGCGGCTCTGGAGTGTGTACGCCCGCTGTCTCCCGCTCGGTGAGTATTTTTTTTTTCTTTTTTTTCTACTAGGTCTTATTTTCGGGGTAGGTCTTATATTAGGGCAGGTTGGGGGAAAAGTGCTAGGTCTTATTTTCAGGGTAGGTCTTATTTTCGGGGAAGCACGGTATATAGCTGTCCTTTAGGAAAGATGAAACTTTGTTGTCTTTTAAATTTTCTTCCTTTCTGTTCTTCTGGTTAGTTTCCTGTGGGAGGACAGCAAATATCCACACTTATAGGTCCCACTAATGATAACTTTATAGGTCCCACTAATGGCTAGACTTATCCACTTTCATTCTTAGAAGAAGCTATCTTATCTATCAAACTTGACATTCCTAGATTTCCTGACTAACTCCTTACTGTAGGGGGAAAAGTCTGTTTTTCTAATAATACCCATGTTTAAAAGTTACAAGTTTTATTGCTTTGCTTTTTTTTTTAATATACAATAAATTACATCCTAATCAATGAGAGGAAGGTCTGCTTCAAAGGACAGCTCTGGTAGGTGGACCTAAATATTTAGGGGAAGAGATCTTCAAAGTTGTATTTGAAGTCCATGGGTTACCTAAGCTTCAGGCAGTATACAATTATCTCTTCTGGATGGGATAACTATTGTTGCCTGTGATTATGTATTATATAACATGTGAACTATTCCATTACTAACATCAAAGCGGTATGCTTAGTGATAAGTGAAATATCTGCTACAAGTTTTTGCCTACAAGTTGATTTTCATTATTACAAAAAGGTGATCGGGATTCTGATTTGCTATGTTTGAAGAGCTGCACAAGTCACAATAGCATCTTTTAACATAGTTAAGAAAATTTGAATTTCTGACTCATTCGTTTCTGTCATTTTCTGTTTATAGGAGACATATTGCCTATGCCCTTTATTTAAATGTAGCAGCAAATGAAATATACAATACCCTTGTGTCATTATTCAGAATGTTATTTTTATTCACAAATCCAATATGTTTTACACAGCTCTGTAACCTCTTATGGCTCATTAAGCATTCAACTGGTACTGAGATTTCAGATATCCAATTATACTTGTCTTCTTTCATGTTTTAAAATCATTTCGAAAGTAGCTGACACACAAAAAGCAAATGGAACTGTTGAACGCAAAGGGAAAGGAAAGGCTGGCATGGTGAAATTTTATCTAATTTAGGATTTCACAATGTACTTTACAGTGGATCTTATTAACTGAGGTTTATAAATGAGATAACAATTTTATCTTAAGAGCAGCTTTCAAAAATAATTGCAACTAAATGGAATTGTATTAGGGTGCAAAGGTGGCAAAGTAAATTAAAACAAGAAGCCATTTCATGTCTCAACATCTTTACCTTCTTCTAATGCTTTCTATTTTTTTTTAGATATATTGCAGAATTTGGATTTGATAGATGTGCTGTTATTTTTCATGGCTCATTCTGTGGCACTTGATACACATGATAAAGCTTTTAAACACATGATTAAAGCTTTTAAAAGGAAACCATTCCATGATGTTGAAGCCACTGATTTTAGGAATTTATTTATTTTTTATTTATTAGAACTCAATTTTGTGTGATTATATTTTCAGTGTTAAGGTTACTCTCCAGTGAGTAGTTAGGTAAATTGTTGGGCAATTGTAGAAAAAGTTTGTAAATTCCCAGGTATTTTTCTAATTTCTGCATAAACATGTAATAATCATTTATATTTTTAAAAAAATCACATACATAATTATACCTGACACAGTGAACAAATGAGCAAATTGTCTGAAACAATGATCATCAATATGGACAGCATTTCCCCCTGTGGGTAATAAAAAAGCAGTAAGTAGGCAAAGAATATTGGAGTGGCTGTGGGCATCTGAAGGAAGAAGAATTTTTTTTCCACAAAATCTACATAAAATCTTTTTGCAAACATCTGCACATATCTGGAAGCTAGTCTGCATTGTGGTGCAGATGTCTTTTATTGTGTTTCTGACATTTTTTTTTAGTTCTGCTCTTAAGCTTCTTTCCAACCAATCAGGCTAAAAATCACTGAATGTGGAGATCTAAGACTTTATCTTAGTATTTTGTAAGCTTGCTTAAAACTCATATTCCTGCATTAACCTCCCTGGCAGTATTCCAGAGTGTGGCCCGGGGTTAATTTTCAGTACCAAAAGCGGTAAGCCCGAGCAACACTCCGGGTGGCATTGTAAAGATCTTACCTGGTCCTGACAAGCCTGCAGCGTCCTCCGATGATGTCCGCCCCACATTTGTGTTCCCTGGCCTCGCGTTCCTGGCATGATCAATGGGACCTGTGAGCGTGTGGCAGCGATGCGCTGGGGGCGTGATTGGGCGGGAAATTTAAACAGAATTACTGATATAATCAGCCTGCCAGGGAGGTTAAGCACAGTCATCATATTCATAACTGTAATAATGCAGTATGTAAACTATTAATGCTCACTTTTACAGTCGTGAAAAAAGGAAACCCTCTTTTACTTCTATGGATATAAAGCAACACATTTCCTTAATTCAAATACTCCTTTATGTGATATTCAGCTGTGCTTGTACCCTTGGCATTGTATAACATTATAATAGGATGTTTTAATTGAGAAGGAGAATTGTTATCTCTTTATGTATTATGAAAATATTATAAATATGTATCTTTTTACCTATTTTATCATTTTTGACCATGCACATGTCTGTCTATGTTTTGAGCACTCTTTTTTGTGTCAGCAGAGCTCTGGTATTATCACATTTTTTTGTATATTACCGTTTCCTTCTGACATTTTTTCCCCTATATGATATCCTGATGATGCAGCTATGATTGTATGTTTGTGGCGCCATGATCACCTCTAGTTCATGTACCTGGCACAGCTTGGCCCTTGCCCTGTCAAATACCAGTGTACTGTTTTCCTCCTTGGAATCCAGCATTATTATTTTCATTGTAGATAGTTCTCATTTCCAAGTCATGTTAAGAAATATCCAACATATCTGTCAGTGAAAATGTGTGATTCAAAGAGTTGTTGTATCACTTATTAATGGCAACACTATATTTTTAGCTTGTAATTGCATATTGTAAAATAAAGTTTGGTATAGGTTTTTTGGACTGTGGCACGAGAATCCACTTCTAAATGCTTTTGGATCTTCTAGACAAATAATAGCTAAATATAGAACTATAAAACAAGTGATCTTTTTTCATGTGACTAGGAATTATTTTTCTTTTCTCTCAGGACAAAGTTTGCTTTATTAAGGTCAGACATTTGTCATCCTAGATATGGATTATCTCTGCAATTAACTGTAGTTTTTTCCATATTTGTATATATTATCATATACAATTTCTACTGTACATTATAAAAAGTAATGTTTTATTTTTAGTTTATTAGATGTTTTTTCAAAAGTTTGAGTAATTTGTTTGCATAACACATAACTACATTGATATTGGATGGACATTCCATATAGCTACAGGGGATCCCGTTGAAGCTTTACCAACTGAGCCAATCTGTATTATACAAATGTGGCATATATAAACTTTGGGATATCCAGAGGAAAGCACTCTAAAGTGTCAATTTCTTGTTTTACTTGTAAATGTTGTGGTGAATTCACTACTCAGCTACATTTGCTAAATATTGCTGACAAAGGTTGTCCCACAAACTAAGTATGGCTTCTCCATTTCTGCTTCATTCTTGAATGACAGGGTGACGAGGTGGAATATGTGTGTTGTTTTACACCTAAGGTGTTTTTTTTTTATTATGGCTTGATACTTAAAACTTTAAAATGTCTTTTTCCCTAGAAAAGGGTAGCAAAATGACTCCTACAGACATGAACCTCCAGCTGCAGAGAAGATCTTACAGAGATTTCCTATTTCAAAAACCTCCAAAAAGACCTGACTAAAGAGAAATGTAAAAAAGTATTACATTTTTTTTTCTAGCTTTGGTTTTGGTTGTTTTTATTTTAGAGTTGGTATAAATACTGAACAAAGAGAGCATTCTACCTTTTCACGTCTTTAAAACAACATTTTTATTTCACTAATTGCACTTTGAATGGTGAATATGAAATAACTTCATTTCTTTTTTCTGTGCTGCTCTCCAGTTCCTTGTATCCTGTATTTCTAGGTATTTATTGTGCAATATTGGGCAATTTAAATGTGCTTATCTACTCCATGCCACAAGCCAGTAGGAGGTCAAAAATTCTGAAAAATCTGCTCATGAAATGGAAATTAAAGACAATTAAAGACAATTAGACTGTCTTCTGATGTATCTAAAAGTAAACATTGTCATAAAGTATACAAAAGAGTTCTTATGACATCCCTTCATGGAAGAAATGCACAATGACCCAGCATAAGTGGTCCTGTTTGAATTCAAGCCAAATAATTGAATTAATTAATTTAATTATTTACCCTAATTCCCAATATTTCAACTCTGCACATTCTGTGTGGCTACAGCCAAACTACACATTTTGCCATCAAAATACATTAACGATCTCTCAACAGTTATTGTGTAAGGAGGAGATGGTAGAAGACAACATTATCTAGCATGGGATGAAAGCATAAGCAGAGCTACAAAAGGGAAACAGCCTTCTGGAAGAATGAGTAAGGTACCATAAAAACCCAACAGGGTCCCATCACAGTGGTCATCTGCTGGCAGCAGCATCAGCCTTTTTTCATTTCAGCATTTGTTAGCACAGTCAGCAGCTCCCAATTTACCTATTTACAGGACCTTTCCCAATTTGGCATTCTTCCAGAATTCCCTTTCTGACTAGGGATGAGCGAACACCTGGAAGTTCAGGTTCACTGGGTTTGGCCGAACTTCGGCTCAAAGTTCGGGTTCGTGTCTGGGTACCCAAAATTGTAAAGTTCGGTACGGACTTGAACTTTACAGTTCGGGTTCGCTCAACACTAATATTAATGGTTAGTGGGTAGGGATGAGCGAACACCTGGAAGTTCGGGTTCGCCGGGTTCGGCCGAACTTCGGCTCAAAGTTCGGGTTCGGGTCTGGGTACCCAAAATCGTAAAGTTCAGTACGGACCCGAACTTTACAGTTCAGGTTCGCTCAACACTACTTCTGACCAAACCATTCTCATAGAAAACTGTCTGTCAGCATATCTTGAAACAGGACAAGGATTTTTAAAACATAAGCACTTCATGCATGATCGGCCATAATAATATCCACCACCAAATAATTGGTGGCAAGGAAGGCAAACTTGTCTCAGAGACCAGAGCAGCTGGCTAATCTTCCTCCCTCTCCCACTTCTGCAGTATTTTCCTCCTCTATCTCTTTACTTCTTCATGCCCCATAAGTTACCTCTATACTGAGAGGGAGGTAATTGTGTATAGGGGTACAAGAAGACCATAACTCTGTCCATCTCTAACAGTGAAGATGGAATGCAGTAACAGCCAGAAGAGCCAAAAACAAGTTGGAAGTGAATCTAACATCACCCTGTCCAACAGTGATTTTCACTTCAAATTCTTCTGTATTGGTGTATTGGAGTTAACCTTCCATCCCACAGCTTTTTGGTGTGCAAAAAATACAACCCAAACCAGACCCAATACTACCACCCATCCCCTCACACTTAACAAATGTATTGCACAGCCACTGGTGTTGCTGTCAAATTGACTTGTGGAAATGCCAGCCTTCTGTTACATTGGGGCCAGTGCTCACCCCAAGTACAACTTGCCACTATTAAGAGTAAACACCTGCTGAGCAGTGCCAAACAGTGCAGGTGGAGTGGCTTTGGCTAAGAAAATGAGTCGTTCACTCTTTATGTTTTCATGCATAGGATAAAGAGGAGGAGGGTGTTGGTTCAGTGAAAGAAGAGTAATGGGAGGAGACTACATCATTGATATTAAATTCCTAATAAACATCAACCATTTTCTATGGTTGGGGAGAACAGCCAGAGCAGCCACTATTGTTATGCCTAAAACATAAGAAGCCGTGTGCTCAGGGGTGAGCGTCTCAGTCACATAATTTATTTCATGTTGTTCTGCTTACAAAATAACCTTCACAGCAGTGGTCAGGCCTATCCACAGGTAATACACAGATCTCTGATGACTTTTGCATTCCCCTGGTAAACTAAACCTATCACCCTGCCAAGTCTTTGTTTATGATGAAGCGTATATTTATTAAATTAGAAGCATGTGCTCTGCTCTCAGCTTATTGGTGCTGCTGCTTCTGTGTTCCTCTCACTACAGCAATTATTAAAAAACTTGCGATAAGCTACCAAGCAATCCCAGTGCTCTTGACGTAGCTTGACTCTCCTCTTTGAAATCAGACACACTATTCCTCCTACGCTACCTATTTTTTTTTTTTTTTTTTTTACAAAGACCCTTTCAAAAGTCGTCTGCCACTATTTTGAGATTTATCCATCTTGATATTTAACCTCAAAGGGCCTTTAGCCTCTGCTAAAGAGACCTAATATTTTGGAAGATCAGCAAGCACCTTATTGAGAAGCAGCTACAGAGACTAGCACGAAGGCTCAAAGTTTTACATTAACTTAAGGTACTCACTTGTTAACCATGAAATTTTAATTTTCATATTTTTGGACTGAAATGAACTATCCCAATCCTATTAGCTTTGTGAATTGAACCTTATGTTTGTTTTTCTGCATTGGCAGCCAGGTTCATCTGCTGCTAAGTTTTGTCATAATTCATATTATTTCATAATTAATTTCATTTTGCTAAATAAAGTTTTATGTTGTAATGCACAAAGCTTTTGAGTATCTTTGTTTTGCTGAAAGCCATTATTATAAGGGAATAATAAGTAACACTTAACAGCTTTGTCTGCTACATGATATAGCCCGATTTTACTGAATAAAATGGGTCACAGTATGCAAAACAAAGTGTAGAGTAATGGAGAGTGGATATCAATGTTTGATCTCTGTTAAAAATTAGCTTTTTTGTAAAATTATTACAAAGGAAATGGGCATTGTGCCTTCAGCATGCCTGTTATAAATTCCCACCTACACAGAGCAGCATGTGTTCCTTTTGCTCGGTATCTTAAGTGGTTAAATATCCTTGCTCATTAAAATGATTTTAAAGTTTTATAGTTTTCCAGCTGATATCCATGTTGTCTTGATTCTAGCAAGTTTGATTTTTCATTGTTCAGGAGAGATGCCTATTTATGATATTCAATACTGTGCAAATTGCTAGTATTTTAAACTGCTGCGCAATCATCCTCTTCAGACCAAGCTCCCCACTGTGTCCTGAGAAAGTAATGCTGCCAAACGAGTTACCATCTATGAGCAATATCCACATCTTCATTATGAAAGTGCTAGAAAAACAAGTACTGTAAATTTAACAAAAAAGACATATATAATGTGTTGAGTTGATAGATTAATGAAGAAACTTGTTGCAAGATGATGTTAGAACATTTTAGAATGACTGAAAAAAAGTGCACAGAAATAACATAATCAGAATGCAGCAATGTTATAGTAACATATAACTAGAAACTGCTCCTTCTAGTAGATTTTACACAGGGGCATTTGTGAACATGTTTGCCTTTACATACATTTTAAGGGTTTGTGTTAAAGCTGAACTCAGGGATAAAGTGTTTTTTCCCCCCAATTTGGTTTAAAACATAATACAGTTATCAGAATTCCCCATCATGCATCTTATCAACCTTAGAACACTGTTGAAGAGGTACACAGGAGGAAGGGTTCCCAATAGCTAATGGTTGTTGGTGGCGAGAACGCTCCTTGCTGTGAAACTCCCTTTAGTGAGTAGTGACAAGATCACTGGTATGCTAATCCCATGATTCACCACACCATATTCTCCAACTTTTGTAGAACTGGTACTAAAGGGGGATAGGGAAGGGGACAAGTGACATTATTCTGCTTTTTAAGGTAAAAATACTTTTTTTTTAAGTTGTTTTAAGTTAAATGCTTATGAATGTCCTTTAATTTCCATTGCAGCTATTTATTACCAAATACATAATAAATAACAATATGAAAAATATAATAACAATGCAAAAAAAAAATATTGATTTGAGTTACTATGTTTTGAAGACACTAAAAATCAATATCAAATAGAAAACCACATCTGCTGCCAAATCTGCACTGTCAACCCAAGTGCTCTATACTGTTTGGGAACAACTGCTAAAAAATCCTACTGCAGAACAGAATTGGTGTGAATCTTGGGTCACAACAGCTGGACAGTATTCCATTCCGTATCCATTTAGGATAAGGTGAAAAGCTTTAGGCCTGATTCATTAAAGCTCTCCAAGGCTGGAGAAGATACACTTTCATCAGTAAAGCTGGGTGTACCAGCAAACCTGAGATGAATTTCTAGTAATTTGCTATTTGTTAGCAAATATTTTCAATCATGGACTAGTTCCATTCCAGGTTTGCTTGGTCACCCAGCTTCACTGATGAAAGTGTATCTTCTCCAGCCCTGGAAAGCTTTAATAAATGAGGCACTTTGAAAGACACTGCACCCAAAAAGTAGCTGTCATGATGTTCCTATACCTAAAACAATATTAAATGCCACATTAATTTGTGGATATAGCAGAAAGCTAACAAGTGCCGCCACTGCAAACCACCCCAGAAGCCCTTCACAATAAAGCCTGCCTCTACCCATCAGGTAACTCCTAAAACCATAAAACCTTAATTTACACAGCATCCCTGGGTATCACTTGTTTTTCAACATGTCTTTGTATTGGTGTTCCAGGCTTTTCTTGATTTGGTTTAAATAATGCAATGATTAAATGTATGTATGGTAATTAAGTCCAATAAATAGGGTCTAACACACAGAAGTAAAATAAATGAACTATATGTTGATCCACACACAACTAAAAATGTGAAATAAAGACAAATGAGTCATATTGCTTTTTGTAGCCCAGACAACAGAGTATAAGGTTAAGAAAGTAATTTGTCAAAATGCTTTTACTCCTTATTACAAAAAACACTTGAGAAAAGAATAGCTGACAGCCAAAACATATTTCACTGTCTTTGTTGTTCTATGAAATATTTACACCATTCAGTCGATAGTTATTTCATTCGGTTAGTTGTAGTGCTGGCAGAATTTCCTTTTAGTATCTAAAAATGTCAAAAAGTCTTAGGTAGATGATGAAGTCACAGCAGCAAGATTTAACACAGAACAATCCAAGTTAGACACAGCAAGGTTTACACTATCCTTTCAGTAGGAGTATTCCTAAAATTCATTGTTACAAGATATCACCTGCTTAAAATAGATTTGTAAACTAAATGTCAATATGGTATTTGTTTGCGCTTTGTTGTTTTTTTTTTTGGGGGGGGGGTTCATTTATAAGGACAAACTGAGTCCAAAAGACACAAAAAAAGTGGTATAAGTTGCACACAAATAACATCATTTTTCCATCTGCTCTATTTACAAGAAGTGCTAAAAATATGGCTACACTTTAGCATAACATCATCTAGCACTGAAAGAGTGATTGTCAGTTTTTTACATAATATAAACTGAACTTGTGTTTTTGGTTTTTGCATGTCACAGCTGATTTTTGCGTGTCAGTTTTAACCATTGATAAAGAAACCTCTACTGAGAAATTTATAATGTGTAGACATCTGTTTCTGGCTCTTTTACAAAAACTTCAGACTGCTGCTTTGTCATCTAATTCAGATGTTATTACCTTGCGCATCCCTGGCCTGGAACAAGCATATTGCCATTAAAGTCTTCAAAAGTCCTAAAACAACTCCATCATCCATAATGGAGATAAAACACTTACTGGAGACTCTTCAGAAACCAACAATCCAGGAAGTATTGGGTACTTGGTCCCCAACGGCACTCAGGAGTATAGGAAATAGGAAAAATATTTACTAATTTTCTTTACAAGGAAAAAATTTGCTTTCATGTTTATTCTATCACTTTAGTATACAATGTGCATGTTTGTTCTTCGAAGCTTGTTAGATAGTAAAGTGGGATGACAGCTCTGGAGCCTGCACCTATGAAAGTCAAATCAGCAACTGAGCCCTACAACTGTATACTTATATCTTAAGATGTTTATTCAGGCATTACACAACCATTCCCTTAACCTCCCTTTTAGCTTTTTATAGACTATCCCAGAATTATTTTTTCGTTATATGTTACTGTTGTAAGAAACAACTTTTATATATGATATCATCACCACACTGTACAATACTTGCAAGGACAGCTGCTGGGAGATTGAGAGGTATGCCCCCAAAACTACATCTGTTAACAACTCCTTATGTACATACAATGTGTAGGCCGACTCTTGGGGTCAAGACCGCAGCATTTTTTGCTATGAAATAAATTAATATATGAAATGGAACAGAAAACAGTGGGACATGGTGTTCTGTAATCCAGCAGGCAGCAATGATTAGGATTTCAGTCCAATCAAGAAATTGTGGTGTCAGCTCAAACCAGAGGTTAGACAAACACTGGATCAAAATGTTTTTTTCTGTACTTTCAGCATTTTAAAATAAAACATGGGGATATGTATGTATTGCAGAGATGTACAAATGTCTTTTTTTCTTTTACCTAGTCACATACTTTGAGGATTATCATAAAGTTTTAACAGTGGATTATAATCATTTTAAGAGCTCCAAACTAACTCTCCAAAGAGACACTTTTTGCAAATGGTAAAAACAAGGTAAAGGTAAAATGTAATCCTTTACTAATCCCTTAGTATTAACGTACATGTTGTACTGTGCCATGGGACCTTTAAAGAAAATGAAAGACAACATTCAATTGCTCTAGCTACCTTGTAAAATGTTTAAGTAATTATTGCTATCAACTCATGGTAGATAACAAGGTATATGCAATTATACATATTTTTGTGTGTCTAAAATAAACAGCCTATTAAAATTGGCAACAGCATTTAGCTAATAACAAAACTCTTTGTTATTATATTTATATTTTTTCCGGAATTATGTGGCCACTGAAATCTTGAGCTGGGCTTTTCTTGGCTGATCAGTGGGTGGAATCTGCGTATGTAGCTTCTAGTGGCAGTACAGGTAGTATGGTTACATAAGAGATAGGGACTGTAGGTTTGTTCCTAAGTTGAATTTGTATGTAAGTCGGGTACATTATTTTAATAAATGCAATTAGGACAGATGTTTGTCTCCATATATATTATCAGACAACATGTTGTAAAAAAAACTCACTGTGAGTTAATCACAAACAAAGCAAAAAAAAAAAACTCTATGGAGCCTAGACATTCATTACCTTCTGAAGCAAGCTGTGCTTGATATGCAAAAAAGAAAAAACTGCAGAGTTTGTCTTGGTCATTAAAGAGTTAGGAGTCGTCCATAAGTAGGATGTCCTTAACTCGGGGACAACCTGTATCAGCTAATTTTGCCAAGCTCACAACTCTCTAGGCTGAGGCTGCTGGCAAGTGGAGTTTTCATTTTTTATTGATTGTCACAGGTATGCTCTAAAGAGTATATAATATGCAGATAGAGTTTGGTTTTTGGTGTTTCACTTATTTATATAACTTATTCTTTATTCAAGGTAACTGTATTTAGGATTAGTTTTTGCTGGTTATTTACTAAATGATTCACAAAATTCCACAATAAGGAATGTGGGTGGAGGTAACTCAGCTTCTCTATAAATCCACCCACCTAAAACTCACAGCTAAAGGGGGCTAAACTCACTGGGGAAAAAATTTATCCCAGATGTGCCTCGGATGTTAAAGGGACATCTACCACAGTCTTCTGGGAGCTCTGTACTCATGGAATCTCTCAAACCTCACAGTTCTCCATAGTAAATGGATACTCCACATCTTCTGGAGGGTAAACAGAGCTAATTCTTTTGGGCTGCCAAGGATCGAGGGGCACCAGATAGTCATTACATGATATCACTATCAGGCCACCATAAAGTTGTAACAGACAAATCTCCATCATATGTTCCCTTGGAACAGAGAAAGCATTTTGTTATCTTACACCCCGTATGAAAGACAAATTTCACCCCTAAAGCTGGGAACACACATGCAATTATTGTTGTTGGAAAGGATCTTTAACAATCCTTTCCAATGACTAAGGAGTGAACGATGCATGAACGAGCGGTGTACATACAGCACCGTTCTGCTGTATGGAACAGGAAGGTGGAGAACGACAGAGCGGCACCCCGCTTCACATTGATTAGGATGGTTTGTCGTCCATCATCCCTGGATCCGCCAGGACGAACATTTGGACGATGGACGACTGGCGCTGTACACACGCCAGATTCTCATTCGTTATCAGCCCTGATCCGATTATCGGGCGAGAACCATTGGACGTGTGTACGTAGCTTTACATATACAGACCTGTTTTCCAGTATCAAATAATAACCTGCAGATGGTGGAGGCTAAAGGCAGATTATTACAATTATATAATGATTTTTAATTACTATAAATGCATACAATGTCTAGAGAGACCAATGTAAATAAATGTGTATTTTACCACATTATTCATAACAAAATATCATTGTTAGATTGAAGCAGTATTATGCTTTTCTTTGACATTAGATCAGTCAGCTGAAAAACGCTACATATTTTTCAGTTGATAAACCTTCAACATAACCCTTGACAGGAGAAAATAAAGCAGTGTTCACAAAACTGATGTACAGTTTATGAGGTTAGTGTGTACAGTGTAGATTTAACACGGCGGAATTTCAGCTAATAAAACTGGACTAAAATTATACTTGTGTTTGCCTGACAAAATTCAGTTCAATAGTTGGTGGAAATAGATCATTTCTACTTAACATTAGTAAATTAAATAAAGAAATGTAATGACTATTAATAGAAAACTGAATTTCTTTGCATCGATTATATTCATGTTTTTGCTAGTCTTAAGGATTTCTTTTGAATTCCTAAAAAAAAAAGAAAGTACAGAAAAGGCCTGAGGTTTGTCGGTCACTAATTTATTGAACGTCCATCACAAGATTAGGCAGCATGTCCTTGGGGCTGAAGCTGTGGAAACAACAGAAGGTGTTGCATATAAATTGGGAAATGTCCTATTTGAAACCTCTTCTGGAAATAAGAATTGTCTACTTGCACATTAACATTCTCAGACAGGATCTAGTTTGCATCATTGCTTTGTGCACTGTTATTAACCCCTTAATAGCAGAAACGGAAAACTGATTAGAAATGTATGTATCTGTGTTACAGCAAGTCTTGTAGAAAAAAAAGAAAGATTAAAAGGGAGCAAAAACTGAATGATTACATGACTGACTGGTTATATATGTTTGACATATATATATAAGTTTTTGAAATTACCAACAAAAATCATATAGGCTTACCAAGTTTGACCCAAATGATTATTTGTATTTTTCTTATTAATAAAATAAACAATATTAAGGTAACAACAACTTATTATGCAGAGCTGTACAATAAATAGGGGTTGCAAATGACAGACAGACACAGACAGTGACACACGAGGTGGAGAGGACCCTGCCTGGAATAGCTTACAATCTAGGAGGTGGGAAAGCAGCATTTACCAAAGTACTTAAAAAAAAGAAGTTGCAATCTCTGTACATATCTCTAAAATGTAGAAACGAGTAGTCCCCCTCACAGAAAATCAATGTTGTCATAGTAAAAAGTACTAGTCTCAGTTACACGTATAATGCATACCCTGAATTCAGTCTTCATTTAAACCTTCATACCATTCGCATCTTTTTCAATGCCACCAGGCATGATGCACAGTGATAGGATAACCAAATAATCAGAAATCTATGGCATGAAAACCAAACCTAACCTGGTCACTAAATCCAAACTGTCTTTATTCCTGACCTGAATTGAGAACCATACCTCAAAGCCTAAATCAAAGTAAAAACGAAACAAATCAACAGTGAAGACCAGGCAGCAGAGAGTCAGATATCAACAGTAGAATTAGGAAGCCATTAAAAAAGAAAAACAAATATAATTGAAAAATCTGTTTAAACTTTATTGTCGTAATATCCTTCTATTTTAGTCCTCAGTAAAGGAACAAGTACAGAAGTAGTTTTATTTACCTCTTTCACACCTTGGGAGAATCAGTTTATTCAAAAAAATTTTTTCCCCAAAATCTTTTACACTTTATAAATGTTGCCTATTATAGTACGACCATCGGAACTGCAGGAAATTTATAAAGTCTTTCATTCATTTATTTGGGCAGGAAAGAGAGATTGTTTAGCAATGTGCAAATTACAAAAGTCTGTGAAAATTGGAGGGCTTAACTTTCCAGATGAGGAGTTGTATAAATGGGTGGCAATTACAAGATACATATGGGACTGGTTACATGGAATAGCTTTTTACACTGACTCACCCATAGACCAACAATTGGTTCCGGGTATTAACCTTTCCTACCTCCTGCTTTTCATGAAGACTTTTATTTCCTTTAGGAAATAAACCTCAATGACTCAGTTCAGTAGTATCAGAAGGGGAATAATCTTTCAGAATCTTTTTTTTCTAGATTTTCCTCCTTTAAAATTGGGTGCGTCTTATATTCCGGAGCGTCTTATTCGGCGAAAAATACGGTAATCCACCAATAATGTACACGATGAAGGAAGAGTACTGAATCGCCCAATCCGATTCGCCTGGGCGGTCGTTCGTTTCCAGGAACATTCCTCGTTCATTGGCGTCGTTGGCCAGTCGTTGTTCACTTTTTTTGTTAATGATTATCGGACGATCTGAAGTTAATCATTCGTTTCCAATTGTAATTATTGTACGTGTGTATGTAGCCTAAGTTATGGTAATTTTATTAAATATTATATCATTTTCTAAAAGCATCATGAAAGAGACAATTTTCTTTCCTATGCACTAAATATCATTAGTTAATAATAAATAAAAGAAAGCGCTGCAGCAGCCCCACCCATGAACCAAACATCAGCAGATTTACTTCAAATTGATCTTTCCTTTTTGATAATCTTTTTACATATAGCAGATGCCTGGCAACACAGTATGAAATAATCAACTACAAATCAGTTTAGGCTCCTGCATTTTTCCATATTTTTCTGTACATCGGAAAAGGTTTGTTTGGCATCTAAGCTCTGTCAAGATGCTTTATCCATTTTAATGAATGTAGTTAACCTTGTGAATCTCTTTTGAAGCCATGAGTGTACTATCGGCTTTCATTGTAATTATCAATACAGATAGAATTAATCAGTTCTTAACACAAAACACATTTTTTCCTCCTGAATCCCACTCTCATTATTTTTTCAAAAGGTTCAGTGTAAACAGCATAGAAATTGCAGCAAATAGATGTGGATTTATACTAATTTTCAGTGTTTAATATTGTTGCACAATCATTTTTTCATTTTGGATAGAGTAGAAGGAATGTTTAAAACCTTTGTCTTTGCCTCTTTTCATATCCTCTCATCTTCACATTGGGCCTGATTCATTAAAGCGCTCCAAGACTGGAGAACATAGACTATCATGGAAGAACCAGCAAAACTGGAGTGCATCGGGTCTGGGATAAAAAAACAACTGATAAATTATTTTTAAGGAAACCCATTCGGATTTGCTGGATCACCCAGGTCCTCCCATGATAGCTTATCTTCTCCAGTCTTGGAGTTCTTTAATAATTTAGGCCCATTCTGTTCTTTAGATACAACAACAAAAAAAAAAAGTAATTATACATTAACAGTGAAGGACTATTTAAGACCTGCGATTAGTCCACAATTTATTTTTTTTTGTTTCTAGTGACAACTTTATTTTTTTTTCTTGTGGTCACTAGGGTAAAAAAAAGTCAAATTGCCCAACAGGTATGCCTTATTAACAATATCAGCCTGATGTATTAAATCTCTTCAACGCTGGAGAAGATACACTTTTATTAGTGAACCTGGGTGATCCAACAAACGTGTTATGGATTTCCTAAAAGTAATTTGCTATTTGTTAGCAAATGTTTTCACTCCTGGATCAGATCCATTCCAGGTGTGCTGGATTACCCAGGTTCACTGAAGAACGTGTATCTTCCTCAGTCTTGGAGAGCTTTAATAAATCAGGCTCTATGTGTGCAATGAAATCATTCAAGAAATTAAGGCATTGCATGGGGAGCAATATCTGATGTTCCTAGCTATATTTCTGCTAACACACTGCTGTACGCATTTCTGCCTGTGTTTTGTGTTTCCCTATTCAATGCAATGTATAGGGTAAGCATCACAATGGACAGCCACACTTTACTATAAGGGGACCAAAGCCTTATTTTCTTGTTCCTCCCTGGGTCTGCACAGTGGATGATCCTACACTTCTATGGGGCCATCTCCCAAACGTCTCAGGAGTTATAATGTGGCCCTAAAGAAACTACTAGTATCCACTGCTCATAGAAAGCAACTTTTCAACTACACATACCTGTCCTCACTCTGTCATGAGTGCCACTATCTTCACCTCGTCTTCTTGCTAGTGTTGGATCATGAGTTATCCTGACTGGCCAGGCTGGAAAGACGTAACTTCATTGTATGCATGCAAGTGCTCTTTTGGTCCCGGCAGCCCCAGGAAATGCTAGAATACCTGGTACATCATGGCATCCTACACTACAGCATACTCTAAGAAAAAGGATTGAGAACTATAGATTGATAATTATAGATTTTTTTAAAGATTTGCATAAAAAAATTACAAGTTTTTAATCAGGTAAAACAGTTCATATACAGTGTATATATTTCATCTTTGTGTAGCTTGTTCAACTTTACAGCTTTAAAAATGTTTAGTTTTTTAAAGAAACTTTGACAAGTAAAGTGGTGTTATGTTGTACTAAAGCAGACAATAATTGATTTGTATTTCAGCATGTGTGGTGCACTTGTAACGAAGCAGGACCGGCATCTTCCACAGCTGTCACAAAGCTTTTTTACAAGAGCATGATAGAACACAAACTCATATTTAGTTTTGCTGGCTCCATTAATCTAGAAGCTTGTTCTAGTCACAAACATATTTTAAATGTCATTTTGTTTTTACTCTCATCAATTAAATTTCCAATGCCAATGATAGATATATCGCTGGCAGGCAGAGAAATTAAGGATTTATGGAGGCTGGGCTAAAAGCCAGCATAGTTTCCTGAAATGAAGATATTTTGGAAACAGACCAGTTTTTAGTACCTATTATCATTTTTA
Source organism: Pyxicephalus adspersus (assembly GCF_032062135.1). NCBI lineage: Eukaryota > Metazoa > Chordata > Amphibia > Anura > Pyxicephalidae > Pyxicephalus > Pyxicephalus adspersus. The sequence goes on along the minus strand of NC_092860.1, from coordinate 103,457,823 downwards.
AACAAATTATTGCAGCAAGCGCATATTAAATTGTATCACACATGTCCAGACTAAAGGTTAAAGATTTCATCTGATTTCAATATATTTGTGGTGACGGCTGTGTGATACAACACAGCACAATATATAAAAATCTATTTTATGAATCGGATAAAAAAAATGGTTTTAAAAATGACCTTCGGATATAATTTCCTATTACTTTTTTATTGGTATGACTTGGCTGTTATGAAAATAAATGTCACCGCTTAAGGTAATGCAAAATCTTTCTATAATATTTTCTAATGAGTGGAAGGGCCATACTGTATTTTCTCATATGGCAGAAGATAATGATAAAGGTCACATCAGGGAATATTGCAAGATTTTTCTTTATTGGGGTGGGGTCACATTATTGTGCTAATCGTGTCTTGTTCTGTTTGGATGTAACAGCTCATCTTTATGTGGAATGACTATCAGATATCCCTTTTATGGTGTGTAAATGCATTGTAAGATAGAGGTACAGTCAGTCCATCACAAGCACTAAATATTTTTTTCAATGATATTAGTATTCCCCTGGCAATGTCTTTACCTGTCTTTCTCATCAGAAAGCTGACATCATCTTTGTACAGGTATTATCCAGGGTCAGGATTAATTTTCTGGACTGAGATGCTGGCTCATAGATGACAAAGTTATATAAATCCTGGCACAGATGCAGTCCTCGCCGATGTTCACAGATTTCTGGGCACAAATCAGCCTGCCATCTTGTGAGTTACAATGTTGCAGCCTGGTCACTGAGATAGTAATGACATCATCACACATTAGGCTAAGTCACTTGAGAGGTGCTTAAGGAATGATGCAAATGATAAAATTTATGGCTCAGAAAAGGTCTGGGTTAGCGGCTTCCCGGGCAACTGCAAATAATAAATGGATAAATTATATAGATGTATAATATATAGTTATACACCACCCATTGAGGACCCACAGTCGTTGACAACTGCTAAGTGTTATATTGTTTTCTGCTCCTCTTTCAGACCTGAGATCACAGCACACAGTTGCAGAAAGTTGTCAAATCTTGACGTTAGCCTTTTTGTAACTTCTAAGCTGTACAGGATGTGTATAACTGTTCATACCTTATTACTGTCAAACTAAGCACATTCAATGTGTAATGCCCATTTTATTTTTTGTGTGTGTGTGGTGGTGGTGTAGGGGGGCGTTTAGGTATGCTTAGAACACGGACATACTTTTCTTTTAATAACATGTTGCCTTAAAAAAACTATTTGTGTATAACTGTACAGACTTTGTTTTTGCAAAGTATGGGACATGCAAGAGTCAATGCATTTTTGGGGGGGAGAGGGGGTTCAGAATGGTGACAGAGATTTCCAGCACTTCATCTGAATCAGAATTACAATTTCCAGTTTAAAATTTACTAACTGAAAAAAATGCAAAAGGCTAAGTTGCAAAGATCACACATTGTGAGCTTTTGCGTGTGACAAGTGATCGGCCAATAGCAGACAAGTGGAAGTTCCAATGCTGGTTCCCACTCCATTAAATAAGAAATGTACAGTATCTTTTTAGGTACTGCAGTTTGTTTATTAGATCTAGTAATCAACTGAGAAATCACAATATAGAGTCTACTGTAGGCTACAACTTTCAGTCTTCCAGTCGCCAGATTAGCAGAAGCAAACCACAATATTGGCACCCTAACATGCATACCCTAGTGTGATTCTCTATGTTTATCAGCAGCAGAGCCCAGTGCCAAATAGGTAAAATGATATTTTACACTGAAATGCCTCTGTTTTTTATAGGGTCTGAGTGGGAGCAGGTTGTCTGCATTTACCATTATTTTCCCTGCTCTTCTCCAGGCTGTTTAGTAAACTTCTGGAGCAAGACTAGGGTAGAGCACAGGAAGCCATTGACTTACCCCATCACTCCAATTTATCCCTCCCCACTCTTACCAACCGTAATACCTGAAATAACACACCAAAAACTTTTTTGGGATAATTTGGCCATATCAGCACTTTTATTAAGATACTATTTAACCCTTAAGTTAACATACAACAATAACACAGTATTAACAAAATTCAAGTATGAAAGACTTATTGCCCCTATTTTAGATACCCCGATGGGTTCCCACCCCCTTGTTTTCTTGTCTACCAATTTTTAAACTCTCCTGGACCTACAAACAAGCCACCCAGCTGCAAGCATAACACCTTATGCTTGCGAGCACGGCCACACCCTCACGGCTCTCTGAAGCCCCTCCTGCAAACTCAGCAACCACAAATCGGTGCCCACTGCACCTAAATGCACACCATTACCCCTCAGGAACAAATGTGGCTCCTTCTCTAACTCGCGATGTCCAACCACCATACCCCCTATGCAAACCACAAACCTCCCCACCTCCTTGTTTACCTTTATACGTCCCTTATTCAATTGGTCCCCTGATGGCGTGTGATGCCAAGACACCCTGGCCACAATGTCAGACCACAACAACACCATTTTTGGCATTCCTCACCCACAAAAAGGAAAATTTTATGTTACGAATCAGCTCACGCACCCCAAGATCATTACCCCAGCATGAATTAACATGACATCATGACCCTTTCTAAGGGAGCAAATCTGTTAACTTAGGGAACAGCCTGGCTCTACTGCATGCCAGGAATGCCAATCCACCGAACCTGCGCCACCTCCCGCCGTAAGTCCAGCTGCTGTCCATTCGGCCGAACATCCACCCTCTGTGCCCCAATAGACAAAAGAGTGGTCTGTGGTCCTAATTGTGCAGATGTCATCAGGCGCATCCACAAGTTGATATCCGTGTGGTCCCAACGCATCTCGGGCCACATTGCCTTCCCCTGCCGAAGTTGCTCATCATATCTGAGCCATGCTACACCCCCATAAACCCCATGCGCCTTACTAATGGCATCCAGGTAACAGAAAAGCTCCAAACAATGTTTGGGCTCCTTCTCCCTCACCCATAGACCAACAATTGGTTCCGGGTATTAACCTTTCCTACCTCCTGCTTTTCATGAAGACTTTTATTTCCTTTAGGAAATAAACCTCAATGACTCAGTTCAGTAGTAAAAAAAACCTTTTTTGTAATGAATCTTATTTTAAAAAATTCAATCTATATTAAAGTATTTATCTAAAGCTTAAAGACTATAGACTGGGTGGCTCCAGAATTGGATAATCCCAAATAATGGTGACAAATAAAATGGGTGAATCTACCTATTAGGGACACAGACAGGAATAAAACCTAAAATAAGTTATACCTAAATTTTTGAAAACTAAAAAATTGCCTATACCTTTACTTTTTTTCATCTTTGTTTGACATAAAATGTTTGACAAAATTTTAAACAGTCAATGTTATATAAAATAATAAAACAAATGCAGAATATTTTTTTTTTCTTACTGGTATTAACATTTGTTACAGTAATACTAGCTGATTGAAATAAGAAGTGGTAATAAAGAGTGGTCAGACTAGAAAAAAAATTCTTTAAATTAATGATAAGTCTTGTACAATGTCTGGATGAGTTGTTAGGGGAACCCCTTGTATTCTTGGTTTTTAGCTGATGGAGCTTTAGGCACCCCAAGCATGTTTCAAGGATTTATGTATTTCCATTGTTAGCCTTTAAAAAGCATGAATAGATCTTCTAATATCCTAACATTTACATCATTTACACATTTTTCAGATTGGCACATGCCTTGCTCTACATCCTGTTTTACAGTGGCTTTTTGTTTTATTTATTAAATATGACAGGGGTTAAAAAAAAAAGGTTTAGTCAAAAAAAATATGAAATTTTGCACTTTTTCTAGGTACTCCCTTATCCTTTTGGTTATAAAAAAAAAGGAAAAAACTTTACATTGCTAATTAACTCTAGCTAACTCTAACTTTTTCTTCCCCAAAATTGGGGGGGAAAAGTTGGTGCGTCTTATACGACAAATGTGTTATAAAATAATTAAAAAAAGATACTCACCCGATACCCGATCCTGCGTGTGTCTCCTCTCCTCTCTGGCTGCAACGTGTGTCACCTCCTGGCTGCAGTGCAGAGCGAAAGAAGTCGGCACAGCGCCCCCTGCTGATCCCTACCCTAACTGCCGTACAGTGGAAAAAAAGGTAAGAACAGCACAGAGTGATCAGAAGGGGAATTTGAATGAACAGCACCCCCCCCGGAATGCCAGGCTCGGGGGTCCCAGCGGCCCCCACTCCAAACTGTGCCAACAAATTCCTCAAACCCCGCAATAACATCTCAGCATCCTGACTCCCAGGCAGCTTGTGCAACAATGACCCCCACCCACCCCCTGATCCCAAGCAACCACTCACCAGACTGCCAAGGGCCTTCCAACCCTGCAGCCGCCACCTCACAATGCCGATCATCGCCATCATCATCCTTCGATCCTGTGATCTCTTCCTACAGTTGTTCTCAAGGCCCCTCTCCGGCTGCATTGCGTACATCTTCACCTGCTTCCATGCGCAGCACATATACGTAATTTCTGGCCATCCTCCGCGAGCTGGAACTTCCTGTCACCAGATGAGGCCCAACTTCCATTCCAGGCCTCTGCCTGCCCTAGACAAGGCCAGAGCAGTCCTGGATCTGGCTCTGAACCACCAACGCTGCAGACTCCACACCGCGACTAGGACCACCGGCCGTCCTGGTCATCCTAACTGGCTCCGGTCTCTGCTCTGCCGCACTCCCCTGCAGGGTCTTCATTTCTCACACGTATCCATACCCTAGAAAATAGAAAACATGTCCAATTGGAAGTAATTGTCCGCGACAAGTTTGGCATCATTCTTCACTATGTGTATAGTTTTCTTAGGAATTTTTTTTTGTTTTGCAAAGTTTCTAACCGGTGAATCCTGTTAAGTAAATGGCCTTTTGTCACAGCCACTGCCTCACAATACGCTTTAATGTTGTCAGTCTTCTGTGTATTCACATTAATTTGGCTACTGAACGGCTGCAGCCCAATGGCCAAATGTAGCAGCATAAAGGTCAGGTTGACAATGCTTTATCCCCCCGAAACATGAAATTAATATAATGCAGGTATTAAAAAAACACAAAAAATCAAGACAAATAAAGACAAAAAAAGACAAATCTGTGTAGATAAACAACAATGAAAGTCCACTACAAAGACTATGAAGAATCTACTTGTTAAAATATTTCTCAAACACAAAATTTTTTTTCAGATTCTCAGATTTAACTAAGAAGATTCATCTGTTTCTGACATTTTCTGTAGTCAGGAAACATTATTCCCTCCCATGAATTGCAAGAAGTAATTGTTAAGTTAAAATGTGTAAGTCAGGTTTTTGTGTTTTGCTGGGAATCAATATAGTAAATTTATACGATGTTCACGTTACCAAAATGTGGCATGTAATTGACTTTATTGTCTTTAGATAAATATATCTCTAACTTAATTGCTTTGTACATTTAAACTATCATGCTGATTAAGAACTTATGGTAATATGCAACAAGTCATTGCAAATAAAATTAATATTCCTTTTGGTCTATTATTGTCATGGGAAGAAAAAAATTGCACATCTCCAATGTTCAGTGATTGGATTTGGCTCCCCAAAAAAATATCTGTCCCCCACCCTGGGTATGGGTACAGAGGTACCATCCTTACCCATTCCCAGAAAGAGTAAAAGTCCCTAGAAAGAAATACACCACACATTTATAAAACAAAGATCTTTTTAATTTTTTTTAACTTTTTTATACTTATTTTTATAGTATCCTACAATGTTTCAAGTGTCCTACAATGATCCATCCATCCATCAATCCATCCATCCATCCATCAATCTATCCATTAAGGATGTGTGATGTCCCATGATGATCTATTCATATAGGAATGTATTATGCCCCACAGCAATCTACACATCAAGAGAACATAGGAGCTGTAGTTCTGAGGCTCTCTTCACCGTTGGGGGGGCAGGCAGGGGCCTGTTTTGTGTCAAAAGAAAGTGTGCTACAGGCTTCCAGTGGACTTTTTTTTATGGATTGGAGAGCTCAATGCTCTACTTTTTATCCAGGAAGATCCCAAGCCTATTGAAAGGTCGGGTATCAATATTGTGTGTGTGGGGGTGGGGGGGGGGGGGGGGGGCTTTAAGGCTTAGCAAATCTGGCCAGTCTGGCAGCTGAATTGGATGAGCTGTTCTATTTAATGTTGGTCAAATTTGCCACTCTCATTGACTTCAGTGTGGTTTGAGTTTAAATGTTTAGAACATCGGTATCAGTTTGACCAAACTTTCAGTGAACTAAGAGGGACAAATTAAACAATCCCGTCATAGAGTAGTAAGTAGAAAATGTTAGAGAAGAGCATAGGTAATCTTCCACCTTCTTAAAATAGTTGAGCAAATGGTTACTATACTGTCAGATATTTTTTTTGGATCTTGTTTTTTTTAGGTTCTAGGACAATTACAACTAGGACAATTACCAACTGAACATGAGCAAGTAATGCTGAGACAGAACAGAAAAATATGACCATGTTATAGTGGTCACCAATAGCCAAGATACATGAAGGTACAAAACCCCTCTGTTAATTTGCAATTGGTATAAAGCTCTTATAAAGCTATATTGGGAGATAAAAAGATCAACCATGAATGAAGAGCTGGGAATAGGGAACTGCGTTTTAACATAATAAATTCTTTTGAACGTACAATATTCGGATTTTTCTATTATAACAGTATTTTATAAAAAAGGAGTGTGAAATAACTGGCTAATACCATACCAGGTTTTATTGATTTTGTTACAATAAAGTTTAGGCTAAGCTTAGGATAATAATCCATGCTAAACTAATATATCTAAGATTTTAGGTATAGGCCCACTTTAGCTTAACCTCAAATCCATACTTAACTAGTAATGTGTTGCCAACAACAGGTGAAGCTGTTGAAGTGAAACTGCCTGACCTTACTATCACTACATTGGTGACAATCAAGTGAATGTAAAGTTTTGGTTAGAGTATAAAATCCCATTGCAAAATTGCAAATGGAAGTAAAAAGAATTCTTAGAATGTTGTCTCTGAACCGGGTTAAGTGCATTGAAAGATGTCCACTCAACTCTTGTTCTGGTGATATGTGGTTCATCAATAGTTTGCCAATTATTATTTTTTTAGGGTATGCTGGCCACCACACAAAATACAGAATTAAACTGCCCAGCAGGAACATGACATCAACATAAAATTGAAAAATGTCCTTTTAATGGCCTAACCATGGGCTAACCATAACTTAAAGAAAAAGGTGTAGGTTCTAAATGAAGACAGTATGGCTTGTATGCCATTAAATAAAGTACATAAAGTCATCTTTGGTACACAAACATTGCTTTTGGCTGAATACAGTCATAACAATATGAATTGGAAGAGTAGCAGTTTTAAAAAAAGTTACTAACTAATCTAACTAAACTAATCAAACCAAGCAGCTCTGAAACACGCATATTCTCTTTAGCTTCGCATAGTAAATTGTATAAAGTTCAAAAGTCCATCTCTAAACTGACTTTTCTCCAATCCCAGGTCTGTTGTTACATTTTCGAAATATTGGGAATGCATTTGACCTTGCTAAACCTTTGATATTGCAGTGCTGTTTGAAATATGGGAATCTTTAACATATCATATCATAAGCTACTTTTGAATAAGCAGCATTACCAATTAGTATTTACTAATTTTCAGCACGAGAATTAGTATACCACCTTATTGAGTCTATTGATTTGATTATAACATTTAGTTCAGGATATTTTTAATATTTTGATACACCAGAACTTTTAGTATGAGACATTTCTGATATTCACTAATACGAGGTATACTGTATATGAGTATGTTTGGGATCTATAATTCATTTGCAGCAAGTTATGATCTGCAGGTTTGAAAACCTTTTGAGATGTAGTTTTCATAGTATGAGAATACACTATTTAGTATGTCCTGAATTAGAGACCTCTGGAAATGATGTATGTTTGTTCTGTTCTATTTTAAACATAATTTATTTCTGCAGAGCATTACAATTTTTCAGAAAAGTTGCCTATTGTATTCCACAATCTCTATGACTTTTATGATAGAATTCAAGCTCAAACTTTATTCATCTACTTGCCTTTTAAATGGCATGACCTTATAATGAATTTAATTTGTCAAATAAATGCTTTTAGTAAGGTTACATATTTAATGTTCACCGTGTTCCCAGTGCTTTGAGCTATGTTTGATTGAAAAGCCAATATTTTATGGAAAATATGTAATGAATTCAGCCAGTTATAAATGGTTTGTAATACGTGTAGATGGCATGGCCAAACTAAGCAGAAGCCTTGTTGGACAGTACAATAGTTTTAATCTGCACTAAAATGGTAAATGATTTGTGTTAGAGACTAATAGGAAGCACGTTTTGCAAAAATATATGAAAATAGACTATTTCTTAAATATAAGTTAAAATACCAGCTGACTTTAAGTGGAAATGCAGTACAAACTTTACAAGAAATATTAAAAAAATCTGTGCATGCGGGCAGTTCAGGGCCTGGGCGCGCCTGCTTTTCCAGATGTAATCACTATCGCCCCTCCTGCCAGCCAATCAGGAACTAGCCTCTAAATCACCCTTTGCTTTTTAGCTAGTTCAGTCACAGCACTCTGCATTCGTGCAATAGTTCTCCACTAATGCCAAGCCTGTTAAATTTCAGTGCTTTCCCTGTCCAGCTCTTGTGTTAACCCCCTTCTTGCCCAGTTTGGTGATTCCCTGCCTGTTCCCTTTTGCTGTTCCAGTGTTCCTCTGTGTCTGTAGTGATTTTGGTGTCTCCCATGTCTCATGTGCTTCCTGTTGCTTCCTGTGTATCCCTTGTTCCCTGTGTCTGGTGTCTCCTTCTTGGATTTCTGGTTCTTGTCCCCTGGTTTGTTCCTTTCCTGCTTGCTGCCTGCCTCCACCCCGGTCTTCCTTGACAATTCTCTTGCCTAGTGATTTGGTATCATGCATCATCCGGCCCACCATGGTGTGCCCAAAGACCGCAACCTGGCAGTTACCAGCAGTGCAACATTCTCACCTCTAGAGGCTCTGGAGAAGACCTGATTACTTCTTAGATTCTGCACCTTGACCCTTCTAAGGGCTCACACCACTCCTGTGCAAGCCGTAGCGCACCCTAAAGGCCCAGTCTTCCCACGCGTGACATCTACATATCTTAAATAAGTATAATTAGACTCTTTAAGTGCCAGTGTTGCATATAATACCCAATGGAATTGTACTGTATTTTTCATTTTTTTAGACCATGAAGAAAATCCTAACTGATTGCTATACCTTTTATTTTATTTAGGATATTTTATTACCTAAGGCCAAATAAAAAAGTTATAAAGTTCCAAAAACCCCTCACTGATTTAGGATTCACACTGGTGGAGGGGCTTAGGTAGTTGCAGGTAACAAGCATGTTAGTGTGTTCTGTTGTTCTGCCATGCAGACTTATCCACCACAATGGGAAATAAAAAGCCTGTGTGTAAATGGAAATACATGTTGTGATTTCACTAGGTTAACAGCCACAAACCTGACCAACTTTGGCTCACATTAAATCCCCACCTCAAGTAACTGCCAATATTAAAAAAAATACTCATACAAACATGGAACTTAGGTATGGCTTTATATTTGTCCAAAATCAACAAATATATATTTAGATACCATGAATATGAGATTATAATATTTATCTTAGGTATCCAATAATCAGTCAAACACAAGACATTGGGCTAGCTGTAAGGGTTTAGGTCCTGAATTCTAAATCTGTGAGACTCTGTTGAAGCCCATGGAGCAGTAATAATAACATATTTTTACAGTTGGAGCTGGAACCTGGGTAGCCATATAAAATTGAGAAATTCCCCATTCTGGTGAACCATTATACATATTCATCATTCATTGGAGCAATGTATGATTATGTTCTCTGGTAGACAGGGGGACATGAACTGAAATATTCCTATTTCTTTTTTATATTACTAATTATTGAAATGTAAAAAAATTTTGATTCCATATTTTGCCTTTATGTGCTGAGTAGCCCCCTGGAAATCTGTTATCAATGACCTTCATACTATCTATGAGAAGAAATTAGGGGGCCGGTGAATTATATTTTTATTTCAGTTTTAGATTTGCAGCATGTTTTATGTATTTCCCTATAGTCTGTTCCTTCATGAAAATTTACTATACTTCTATCTAGCTCTTAGTGATTTTCTATCACCAATTATATATTACATATTTATTTCTTAAAGTAATATTGATCTGAACAGTTTTCCTTTATGCTATGCAAGAAATAGGTAAAAGTCACCAATCAATCCGATGTCAGGTAAAAAAAAAATATCATATGATATTTGGCAGGCTTTTAGCAAAGCAATTAAGTGTATAGCTTTTAGATTTCATCCAGCGTATAAAAAGGCTTTCAGTTTTTTTTAGAAAAAATCAGAACAAAGGTATAAATAAAAAAAATCCTGTTAATCAGTACAATAAAAATACATATTTCTGTTGTGGACAAATACATGTATATATATTTATATTATATTATACACATAAAATATATGTATAATAATACAAAGGTTAAGTATAATATATTTATAATAATGCACAATATAAAAATATATGTAAAATATATTTCAAATCATAGCCCTGCTAATTTTCCCAATTTTTCATAATGTGTGATATGTCTGATATTTACTGCACAGACAGTAAGGTAAAAGGTTTCAAAAAACACTTTAATTTCCTTTTCTATTGCCCTAAACATGTTTTTCTTGTGTAGGTAAAATATGATCTGGGCCACATTGTGCAATGATAGGATTTTGAGTCCTATTTGACTAATAGGACTAGTTCTATGTTCACTAATGTCTGCGGTTAGCCTAAGCTCTGTAACACCATTTGTCAAATGTTTGGTTCTGAATTCATGGACATTGGTATAAAAAATATAATGAAAATTATTGGATCCTATTTAAATTTTGAAAATCATTAAACCTTCAAATCTAAGAAATACCAAAAGTCTGGCTATTCTATTGCTTCTCAACACCAACACAAACTTTGAATTCAGGGAACTCTCCTGATCTCCAGCTTCCATTTCCGAGTCCCAATATTAAGCACCCATTCTTCCTTTGCCCACTGCCTCTTTTACCCCTTGTCCATATTTCACACTCTTTTTTCTTCTTTCAATTTCTTCTTATTTGTTTTCTAAAAAAATATTTATTTCAGTCTTTTCACTGACACATAACAATGCAATGACCTGGTGACTACTTCCTAAAACGTCGCACTCCCATATGCACTATTATGTGGAGCAAATGAAAGTGCTCTGTGTTAAGACTTGAACATGAATCCAATACTTTGCTTAACTCTGATATGACAAAAATAGCATATTTTCATGAAATATTTTGGTGGAAAGCATCAAAATGTATGGCTACTGACTTGGGCTCTATATATAAAAAACAGAGAATCTGACATTCCCAGGTGGGAATCAAATACTGCCACTGAAACTTATAGATCTGGAAGATTGCCACAAGGGAATACCTGATGTCTGATTCCCTGTTTTTTTTTTAAATAGAGCCCTAAGGGTCTGTTTATAAATGTTTTACTCCATATTCAACTAACGTGTATTGGCTGAATATTTAACTATAAGTATAAATGGTGAGCATAAGTATAAATGGTGAGCAAGTAGACTTACACATTTTCTAACTGAATCCATGCTGAAAACAGTTATAAAGAGATCCCTATGTAACAGAAAATGTTTACTGCTCTTATACCAAACAATATAGGCTCTCACTTATATACATAACCATCTCCTATCCTATTCATTAACAAGGAATAATTGAGACAGCTGTGGCATGGTATTAGTTTGCAAATAGTAAAATTGACAGATCTCTACAGAGAGATTTGGGTCTGCCCCTAACTCACTCCCAGTTGGATGTCTTTACATTTGCTTCACTACCATCCTTCCTGAACTAGATTAGCATCAAATTTACACGATCATGAAGTGTAATCCCAGCAATCCTGCAGATAAACCTAATTTCCATATATAAATATTAATACATTTTTTAGAATGCTATAAAAAACACATTTTAAATATACAGTTTTAGAGTAAAAGCAATATAATTTTAATTAGAGTACATTTTGGCAAATTTTTCTACTTGTTTGATTTTCTCTCAAATTATATTTTTTTGTTGCCATATACTCTATTTCATTTTGGAGAATGTGTTATTTTCTAGGTTATGTCCAAGTACGTGGGTGGAATATCTGTTTTGTGTAATACCTCTTTTGATTTTAGATTATAGGGATAGCACCATATATTGTTCAGTACTCCTCTTTTTCCACTGCCTATGCCTAATAGGTTTAATTTAATAATGATATAACTAAAGTGTAGTTACAGTAATTTACAGCCTTTTCTGTACTGAACAGCTAAACCTCTATTTTCCAGATTTATTTCTTGTGACCTGAATTATATTTTCCACTGTGATATGTTTTTTAATTAGAAAGGCTGGTTTCTTGCTGCTCGTGAACTTTTCAACCTTTGTGTGATTCCTTTAGATATACTGCATTCCACGATGGCACATTTATTCATTTAATTATTTTCTTTTGAAATATCTCCTGTGTTGGGCTTACTTAAGGCATTTTTTATTGTTTTTCGTATTTTAACTTTAAAGGTTTTTTTATGAAATTATCATTTCATAATATTGTATATTTCTGTGCATAATGTGACCCTTTGGTATTTATGTAATGACTGCATTTAAATCAATTACATGTATAAAAGCCAACTTAACATGGTAATATGTGCACATTAGGGGCTAAGCATAATTCTGTAAAAGTCTGTATTTCAAAAAGGAAGCGTACCATTTCATCTTTGTTTTTTATGGTTATACAACTTTAAATTCAATTTAGATAAAAATGTGTAGAATGTAGAACAGTAAACAATATTTCTCCTTTAAATCAGATGACATATCAGATATCATATTCCATATGAAAAGTTGTATTTAGCACTCACAACTAGTAGCAGGAGGTGAGTGTGGGCTAGTACACCAGATTTTCAGAAGGTTTATTTACTGCAAACCTGTTACTATCCTGAATAGCTTGTATTGCATATGAATCTGAGTAGTAGGATATTCAGAATTTAATCCAGAATATGCAAATTAAACCCACAACTCAGAGTAGCAATACGTGCCCTCCCCCTGCTACTTATATGGATGGTACCTGTCTGGATTTGTAATCTGCAGGAGCAATCAACAAGTTCAAAGGGAGTAGATAAATATCTAAATAAATGGGTCCATGGTTCTCATCTGTTTGATTGTAGGTTTGCTAACAGTTCAAAAGGCACAAACAGTCGCCAGTATAAAAACCTTGGTATAGAGTGGAATAAGAAATAAATAGTGAAAAATAGTGTTCAGAATAATTTTTGTAAATTATGTTATTACATTGGTTATATAAAATATCTTTTTAACTGACACAAATAAAATGTACAATCTTAGCAGTGTGTAAACATATGCATATGGCACAATTTCACAGGATCAACACCAGGGTTCACTGTAATCTTGGCCTGACAACACAAAAGTAGTGCCTCCATAAAAGAATAAAGAATAGGAACTTGCTCACAGGGAAAATCTCCTTGTGTGCACTTACAGAAGACTAAAGAATCTATTTATCAATGTTTTAACACGGTTCAAATAGTAATCAATAAAAAAAAGTAATAATATTGAGGACCTTTGTGTGACTCTTGGCTAAAAACACAAGTAGGATAAGTATCCTAAGGTTTTTGCAATAGCCTAATTATTCTAAGAGATCATTAATATTAGGAGCTTTGGCTAGCTTTGCCGGACCATCTATGGCCAGCTTTATCAGCCAGAAGCATTATTATTGAGGTTATAACTTTAATTAGATTACAACATTTTTAGGATTATTAAACAATGTTTTCATTTATTGACTGCTACTTTTTGAGTATTTATTGATCTGGCTAGAGTTCTTATGATCTCATTATTTATCCATTTACTCAGATGCCTAGACCTTCTATATTTGGATTTACTTTAAAGCACCCCAGGAGCCCATATTTGTTGCCCACCCCCAATCTACAGTGAAGATATATTGACAGGCAGACATAACATCTGTACATTGATAGGTGCTGCAATCTATTAACTTACATGGGTATTCATAGACACAAGAAGGCACATTTTATTACTTAACAGCACTTCTGCTGCTGGAATACAGTTTTAAAAGTAACCAGCTTGCAGGCTATAGCCTCTAACAGCAGATTATTAAGGGGGAAATATGTTATTTAAAGCAATGTGATCAAAGGGAATGTAGTGTTTGGATAACTTTATTTTATCCATTCTGGCTAACTGCTTTGCGAGTGTTTTAATTGCATCTTTAGATTATAGCCTTCAGCTGTCTTTATAATAGGAAGTAATCTAGTTACATTAATAATAAAGAGAGTCTTTCTTACAATCCATTTGCTGTATTACTTGTTTCTATTTAATGTGTTTTAAATTAGCTTTGTAGTTTGATAACATGGAATTTTGAAACATTTACTATTAAATATAAAAAATGCTAAATCATAAAATCATTAGACACTTTCACATAAAAAACCCTATAAAAAACAATATTTCCAAAGCAAGCACCATATTTGAAAAAGACCCTTCCACTTTACATGTATTACTCTAAGACAGGGGTGCCCAAAATGTCGATCGTGATCTACCAGTCTATCGCAAAGACAACCCAAGTCGATTGCAGAGCCCTGCCTTACCCCTCCATCCTGTTTCCTAGCAGCCGGGCTGCACGTCTATAGGGATGCTGGAGATGTCTTTCTGTGTGAGAAGGCTCCTTGTAACAGTGGGGAGTGGGGAGGGAGGCAGAGAGGGCAGTCTGAGGTGAGCAGTGCTGGGCGTTTTTTTGTGCAGTAGTTCTTTTTCTTGTGCAGCATGTCATTCTCCTATGACAGGTGAACTGTAGCTTTCCTGTCACTATAGTTTTGTAGTGCAATGTCTGTGCAATGTTCTGCCATTCAATGTCTCATTAGCTCTAGCTACTTCTGTGTCATATTTTACTGTTGGTAGATCATTTTGACTTGGTCAGGAGCTCAGGAGCCAAAAAAGTGTGGGCACCCCTGCTCTAAGAGTCATGGTTTAAAAGTTGTGATGCCACAACTTGTGAAGAAAAATGTGCATGCTGCATGTTTTAATGTAATAATGGGCAGAACAGGTGAATTGAGTTATAAGTGTTGCATAAACCAAGAAACGTAATATTTCTTGTAAGCATATTGCCACATTTACCTCTTTTTCACTAAAGTGCGGATGCCTCTCTCCTGTACATGCTTGCAGTTCTGACGCTGGGCGTGCCTCTGTTTCCAGGCTTTACCAATTCCGTCCAATCCGCTGGCCAATCAGAAAAAAGCCTCTTGTCCAGCCCTGGCTATTTAGCTAGCTCACACACTGCACTAAGTGTTCGTGCAATGTGTCTCTATTGTGCCTTGTCCCTAGTTCTGTTGAGCTAGTTCCTGTTCACCTGGTGCTTAATTCAGTGTTTCCTCTGTCCAGCTCCTGCGTAACACATATAAAGTAATGTATGCTGTAAAACTTCTTACTGTACAAATTTACCTATAACAAATTCCTGTAAAGAACTTTGTAATATGTTGGTACAACATAGAAGACAGTGACCACTAATAATTTAGTATTTTAATAATAAATGTCATAGTTACATGTGTTTCATGTTTCCTATGTTGAGAAACTTTGCTGTATGATAGCAATAAAAATATCTGTCTTCACTATAGATCACAGTTAATATTGGCAAAATCAGTAAGCCAAAATTCTCTTGCATAAGAAAAGTGTTATGCAGTGAATGTGAAATTGAGCATGTGAGAAGAAGAAGTCAGTACTTTTATTCTAAAAATAGTTTGATAGATAATATGATAAGATGAGACTGGATTATAAATTTTCATATTCCCGATTTCTCCAGGGTATACATTTTATTAAAAAGTTCTCAGAATCCAATTATCATACAAAGAATGTATAAAAATCACAAGTGATCACTGGGAAAGATTTATATTATTCCTCTTTATATTCAATAAAATCTTGGATAGTAAAGTACCATGAAATAAATTTCTCCATTTTAGAACATAATATGATACTTCAGTGCTATGGAATAAAGCGGTCCATGATCATTCAAATGTTTTAAAACTTGTACATTTTTCATTAGTTTCTAGCTTGTTTCTTTCAAATACATCTATAATGTGGGGTGGTTGGGGAAGGGGATGTTCAAGGTTAGCCTAAGTGCGACATAAGGTATAGGAAGAAGAAGGAGATGAAGGAAGAATGGGGGAAGAAAAAGGATAGGTTAGAGAAAGAAAGTGCAAAACAAACAAATAAAAAACATGGTAAGGGGTTAAGAAGTTAAAGGGGGGGGGGGGGGGGTAAAAGCCCCTCACTCCTAGTTTTCATATAATAATAGTATTTATTATTAATATAGCACCAACATATTACACAGTGCTTTCATCATGTTACATCATGTTACATGATCATGTTACTTCCTTTAGACAATGTATTGTCCCTATCATAGTCACAACTCACTAACACAATTTTTTGGGGAAATCAGTTTACCCCCCAACATGTTTCCTAGCCTTTAATTATTAATAAAGTTCCCTGCCAATTAAAATAAAATGTCCCCTTCTGGTCAGTGCATGAAGCCAATTTAGGTCTCATATATTGTTTTCTCAACATTATCAAAGGTGCTGTCAGTACTTTGAAACAATTTAAACAGCTCAAACTATTAGCTTTTACATATGCATTTTATACTAAATTGTAAATGAACTTTCTTTAAACAAGGATTTTTCAGAGCAATAGGCATTTCTACTGACCAAATAGACAATTAACCTAATTGTCAAGCACACCTGCTAGACCGTTTGAGGAGTATTCTGTGACTGCACAGGAATGCTAGCTTTATAAATGAATTGGTGGGGGCGATGAAAATCAAATAAACTTGTTTTGCCACTGAAGCTGCAAAGACATGCTTTTTCAATTACAAGAAGTTGTTAGAAGAAGTTGTCTTTATAGCTGTGGATGATGCCAATACTAATTTTGTTTGTGGATATTTGGAGGTACAAAATTTTGCTGATTCAATTGTGTTCTAACACTCCAGCTTTGCAATGAGGTCTTGCAAAGATAAACTGGATTTTGCAGAAAACTGTTTCTTTCCAAAAGCCAAAGAGATGACAATGTTCTCTGTATTCTTTGGTAATGGGATATTTGCAGTTGGAAGTATTCTTATAAATATGTGGCCATATTCCCAACAAGAACTAACAAGAATCAAAAATAGTTCTAATTAAAGGAAATTCACAAGTAGACAAGCTACAGTACAGCTAAAATATTTGTGTCTATATGACTTTACTTGTTTTATGTTTTTAATCTAATTTTTAGAACGTATGCACCCTTAGGTTTTTTTGGATCTGATTCACACTAAATAATAATAATCAACATTTTAGTAGTAATTAGTGACCTTATGCTTGACAATGAAAATAGGCAAATTGCCAACCTTAATTAACCTCCAGATGATAGACTTCTCTACATAGTTGTCATAGAAACACAAGCATCATCAGCATCATGAAATGGCATAGTTGCAAATTAGGAACAAATGACTAAATTAGTGTCACTGTAAAGACCTAAATATAAAAGCAACGGGCATAAAACAACAGAACAAGAAAAACTAAGACCACAAACATTTTGTATAGTGTTATTAGTAAAAGAAAACACCTAGTTTAGCTTAATAAAATAATTTGTATAAATATATATATAGTCATTGCCAAAAATATTGGCACCCTTACACTTTTGTCAGAAAATGCACCACTTCTCCCAGAAAATTGTTGCTATTACAAATGCTTTGGTATTGACATGATTATTTCTTTAGTTGGTATAGGAAGAACACAAAAATGAAGAGAAAAAAAATCTGGGACAATCTACACAAGAACACAAGACTTTATTGGCACCCTCCAATTAATACCTGGTATTAATTGGAGGGTGCCAATCCTTGGAAGAAATAACTGATGGTAATCACTTTATGTAACTATCAATGAGTCTTTTACATCTCTATTGGAATTCTGGACCACTCTTCAATTGCCAGCTGCTCCAGGTCACTCAGATTTGAAGAGTTCCCTCTCCCAAATGCTGTTTTTTCCACAGGTGCTCATTTGGATTTAGATCTGATTGCTGGCTGATTGCTGATAGATCTCATTGCTGGCCACTTCTTGGTGCTTTTTGAAGTATGCTTTGGGTCATTGTCCTGCTGTCATAAATGCAAGGGTGCCAATATTTTTAGCCATATGTATATATTTACAGGTATACTTATACACTTATACTTATACACAAATACTCTCCCACTCTCCCACCACTTTATTAGGCACACCTGCTCTACTGCATCATGATTGTTGTTGCAAGGCAAACTGGTCTATGTATTTAGTAAACTGCAGGTCTGCTGTAATTTTCCCACACAATTACAGAGAATGGTCTGAAAATATGAAGATATCCAAGGAGTGGCAGCTCTCAATGTAAAAATACCTTGTTGATACCATGTTTTTGCACAATGGAAATTATGCATGTGTAAAAGTGTAACATTTACAGAAATGTTTCCTATTGGCGTAAAAAAGAACTATTGTATCTGCTTGCAGTGGGTTTCTAATAAGGAACATTCCAATGCTAATTAACCTCCTGATGGCTTTAAAAACATGTTTTGTCAACTAAACTTAATTTTCTAAATTTGAGAAAAGCTCCTATAGGTCCCCCTGAACTCCCCAGCAATTTGGGTAAAAAACAATGTTCCAGTGCTTTGCTATTAGCATAAAAAGTTTGTGGCTGGCAATAACCTACATTTAAAAAATGACTATCCCTGAAAATATTTTAAAATGCATTTTTTGAATAATTACAAATGTTTTCTTTTTTTTTCTTTTGGGGCATGGTCCCACAGGTCTCCCAGACATTCTCAGCAATTTTGCTGACAACATATGTTCTTGGGCTATGAAATTAACATAACAAGTTGGTGGTCAGCAACAGCCTATATTTAAAAAACATCTAGTTCTACCTGTAGGTTAACATTATTTTTTTACAAAATCTACTGGAATTTTACCAAAAAAGGTTAAACCTAATAATTAACCATTTTAGTGCAACTGATCCAAAAGCTAAATCGAATCGACCATCCCCAGTCATTACCAGCGGTGACCCAAGTAAAAACCAAAATAGTTTTTATTTATTTTATTGTTATTCTCAAATCAAAAACCTTTTCTTGGTTTATACAATATCTAGATTAAGCATATGTAATGTTTCTCTCTATAATTTTAATAAATAATCATAACATGAAAAACTAAAATGTCATATTTGGTACATTTTTGTATGAAATAAGTAATGAACTTGAGTCAACTGTGTATCTTTAGACAGTAATCAGATAAGCTTTTGTCTGGGAAAAATCCTCTGAGTTTCCATGATGTTTATTAATATGCAATTTCTTTCTTGACCTGCATTGACAGAAGAAGCTCCTAAGAGGGACCAATTGCTTTAATTCCAAGTCCCACCAGCCCTTGCATGCTTTGACATCTGCTAAACTTGTCTGCTTTTTATTCAGTATGTTTATGTCTTGTCTTTCTCTATGGATTAGTACCACAGATTCTATATCCTGTTCTGTTTTACCACATGCAAATTAGGTTTTTATTTGTGTTTTATGATGATTATAGTCTCACAAGAGAAAATGAGTCTCTGTTATTATATAACAACAAATTGTAAAAATTCACAAAACACATCTGTCTTATTTTGTTCCTAAGTTTTGGATGCAACCATATTGTCTGAGTGTCAGTTGTCCTCATTACAATACACACATGTAGTCACAATATTATATGAATTTAATTATTTATAAACCTAGCTATCCAGATGGTTTGTGAAATGTGTCAATTGGGCATTCTAAAACTATATTCTGTTTCATTTATTTATGAATCAATATGTCTGATTGCTATATTGCAACATAAATAGCTCCAATCTTTTTAATTTTGTTTTTGAAAGCATGCATAAAGAATATCTAATTATTTAAATTGTTCTTGCTTGTCAAGTTGTGTCGGAGAAAGCTTTTTGAGAAAAGTAAATGCATACTCATTGAAATGTTAATACATAACTTTAATGTATTCACTACTGTTACTTGAAACCCAAGTGTTCGAGGAAATATACAATTTCACGATATACCATATATACTTTCCTGTCACCTTATGTCATATTCTCAAAATATAGAGACTTAAAGGTAATCAAATCAATCAAAGCTGACCACATGACATGCTAGCAGCCTGCACATATATTTATGAATCTTCTATGGTTCTCCAAAAGGGTTCTCACTATGATCCTAATTTATTAAAGCTCTCCAAAGCTGGAAAGGATACACTTTCTTTAGTGAAGCTGGGTGGTCCAGCAATCCTGGAATGGATTTTTAAATTAATTTGCTATTTGCTAATAAATGTTTTGAATCATTGACCAGATCCATTCCAGGTTTGCTGGATCACACAGCTTCACTGATGAAAGTGTAATCTCTCCAGCCTTGGAGAGCTTTAATAAATCAGGTCCTATGTATAAGTTGCTTCTTGATCTAAAGGTAAAATTTTGCCTCCCCACTTTCTTTCTTCATTGGTCAGTTTTGTACTCAGAGGCTCTCTAATTTGTGGCAAGACTAGCTTTACAAGAATAAGGGGTAGGCAACATTTCAAAACAACTGTTAAAATCTACATATTGTGCAGTTTAGGCAGGGCTGTAGGGGTGCTTTAGGATCAGTTTATCCCAGGTTCTTGAGTTCTTCCATTGCTTGAAAAGAGAGGAGAAAGGAGGCAAATTGTGGGAAGAGAGGTTTGCTTGGTATATATGCTATATGAAAAGGCTTAATTAGGGAGGGGTAATATTTGCCTGTGGGATAGCTGAATTTATGCTGGCGGAGTACTCATGGTTCCCAAACTGGATACAAATAATTGCAATCAGCAAAATGTCCATGTTTCTGAAGTTTCAAGCAGTCTGTAACTTACTTGTAATCAAAGAGCAACTGACTTTGGATTTAGAGCTAGCGACAAAATTCCCTAGTTCAGAATCTACTTATCTAATTGTTTCCAATGCAACTGCTGATGATCCTGCACACTAGGGATTTGAAGCTGCATAATCATTGAAGTCAGCTGTAGCAGTAACTCTGTAACTACCAACTATTTGCTGCAGAAAATAAGCAAATACATTCGTAACTGCTACTAATCATTCCTACAAAGTTTCCAGGGTGACATGGGTCTAAAGGTGAGCTAAGACAAAATTTATATTCTGTGTGCAGAAAACCGTATGCAATGGAAGAATTTTATTTGGTAAGCTCAGTTACACTTTTAGGGCAGGTAAACAAGGCAGTTGCCTTGTAGCCTCACTTTTTTGTAGAGACACTTTAAACCTAAATGCTGTAATGAGTTGTTTGCAGTTTACAGGATGGTAGAAACACACACACAAAAGCTAGAGGTGACTATACTAAGTAAAGTTAAGGTAAACAGAAATCTATAACAATACTGATGTTTTCTCTTTTAGGTGCCCCAACCAATACTTATAATCACATTGCAGATCATCAACATGAACAGATAACCCGTAGCTATCTCAATCTTTTCCAAAGTAACTGCTGATGATCATTGCACACTTGAGATTTAAAGCTGCATAATCATTGCAGTCAGCTGTAGCAGTAATTCTGTAACTGGCAACTAATTGCTGTAAAAAACAAGCAAAAATATTTTTAACTCCTACAAATCATCGATACGTTTCTAGTGTGACATGGCTGTAAGGGTAGGGACAAAAGACGAAATCTTTGTGCAGCCAGAAGTCTCCTGGGATGCACGATGTTTGCATGATGTATGTATGTATCCCAGGAGGCGTCTTTATCGTTGCGGCAATATATTTTTTATTATAATCTTTATAAATAAAAAATTATAGGGTGTATGTATAGTCAAAACTTCTTTTTAACTTTGAATAGAGTATTTTAATTTTTCTGGGCTGGGATTTCCTCCTATTTTTTAAAATATTTGTTCAGTTCTACAGGATCTCCTGGACAGAAAATGAAAGGTAATCACAAGAAAGTCTAATTAACAATTAATTCACAAGGTAATTCACAAGAAAATCTATCTTTTTGAACACAGTAACATCATTGGGTTTTACCCTTTCCTTATTCCATATTCTATCCAAAACTAAAATTAAATGTTTATTTTCAAAAATAAAATGGTCACGGTCGAGATTCAGGCTTGGAGTCCAGTAGTTGGAACAGTAAGCAAGCACACAGTGAAGGCAGGCCTGGTTTGGTTCACACAATAGCAATATAGTCCAGGAAGCGCATTCAGAAGAGTAGTTGGTAAAACAGCAGCCAAAGATCAGTACACAGTTAGTCAGCTAACAGGTACCGTAGTACAACCGCAACATATTGGCAGGAGGAAGTTCCAAACAACCCTTTTAAAGGAAGTAGCTAGGAGGAGCACAGAAGTTTTTGGTTCATTAAAGAACAGTATCAGTCAAGGTTTAACCAGGTGATCAGTGCAATAGTCCACTGTCAGCCACCACACAAGCCCAAGGTTTCAATTCCTGACAGTACCCCCCTCCTTTCAGGACAGGCCCTGGACGTCTTAGGGCCTGATTTGTGAGGGAATCTCCGATAGAATTCTCTTGTGAGCCTAGGAGCATGAACATTTTCTTCGAGTTCCCAAGAATTCTCTTCTGGTCCATATCCTCTCCATTGAACAATATACTGCAATTTGTTCCTGACGATCCTGGAGTCAAGAATCTCTCCAATAAACTCTTCTTACCTATGTACCTTTACAGAGGGAGGAGGTGTAAGGACTCTGCCAGGAAAAGTGTTTTTCTTGAATGGTTTGAGTACCGAAACATGAAAGACAGGTTGAATCTTTATACTAGCAGGAAGTTTTAAGCGGAAAGTGACTGGATTGATTTGAGATGAGATTTGGAAGATGGAACATGTGTCTATAGAGTTTTGGTAGATAACCAAACCTTAGCTCCTAGATGAAATGTAGGAAATGCTCTGTGATGTCTATCAGCAGTCCTTTTGTGATTTTTTTTGAGTTTCCTTTAGTGTTTCAAAAAATTTCTTTTGAGTGCCTTGTACAGTAGGTAAGGTAGTCTTGCAAGATCTCTGCTAGTCTATTAGTTATGGCAGGAATCGGAGTGGAGATAGGGAGATTAGGGATAAACACTGGATGATACCCCGTGTTGACATAAAAGGGACTTTGAGAGGTAGAGCTGTGCTTTGCGTTATTATAGGCAAATTCTGCTGCGGGTAGATAGAAAACCCAGTCATCCTGAAGATAGCTGACAAAAAATCGAAGGTATTGTTCTATAGTCTGATTTGTCCTCTCAATCTGACCATTAGATTGGGGATGAAAGGCAAAAGATAAATTGGCTGGTATAGACAAAGCTGTGCAAAAACTCTTCCAACATTTTTAAGTAAATTGTACCCCCCTATCTTACACAACGTTATCCCATAAAGTCTGAATATTTCTCGAATCATTAATTCATCCATCTGTTGAGCGGTGGGTTCACCCCTAGTAGGGACAAAATGAGCCATTTTAGTAGGGCGATCAATGACAACCAAAATAGTAGTTTGTCCATTAGAGGGAGGTAGGTCAACCGCAACATCCATAGATATTGACCCCTAAGGCCTTGAAGGAACTGGGAGTGGTTGAAATAATCCAAGACACTCCAAGCACAGATTTGACATGAAGCTACACAGTTCTCCACGTCTTTCTTATATCCTGGCCACCAAAACGAATGCGATAGCAAGTTTTGTGTCTTCCTGATCCCAAAATGTCCAGCAAGTTGAAGAGATTAAAATATCTCTAGGTAGGTGATTAGGAAGTGGATCATTTTCATAACCTTCTTTCAGAAGATTCAGAAGTGTCTTGAAGTTGGTGGCCCCTAAAAAATTCTTTTGAGGTAGGATAGTGGAGTCAGGGTGACTTTCTTGAGGAGGTTCAGGAAGGGTTCCTGGCAGTGCATCCGCCTTACTATTTCTGGATCCTGGTCGATATGAGATAACAAAATTAAATTAAATCAGGGGAAAAACAGGGCCCAGCGTACTTGTCTAGCAGTCAGTCTCGAGGCAGATTGGATAAATTCTAGGTTTTTGTGATCAATAAGAACTGTCACAGGATGATTAGCCCCCTCAAGGAGATGTCTTCATTCAGAAAAGGCTTCTTTGATAGCTAGCTCCCAATTGGAGTGAGCTAATATGGGCACAGAGGTAAAAAGTGCTTGAGTTTGCAGAAAGCAGCCTCTGCCTCTGGAGACCAACAAAAGTTTTTCCCTTTCTTGGTTAGGGATTGGTGTTAATACTTTTGAGAAGTTCCTTAAAAATTTTCGGTAGAAGTTAGTAAAACCAGGCTTGGAGTCCAGTAGCTGGAACAGCAAACAAGCTCACAATGAAGGCAGGCCTGGATTGGTTCACACAATAGCAATATAGTCCAAGTAGAGTAATCAGAAGTGTAGTCAGTAAAACAGCAGCCAAAGATCTGTACACAGGTAATTAGCAAACAGGATAAGTAGTACAAATGCAAAATATATGCAGGAGCACAATAATATGGCACAGAGGAAGTTCCGCACAACCCTTTTAAAGGAAGTAGCTGAGAGCTCAGGAGTTCAGGGTTCATCAAAGAACTGTATCAGGCAACGTTTAACTAAGGCATCAGGTACAGAGCTATCCAGTACTTCAGGTGGCTCAGTGCAATGGTCCACTTTTAGCCACCGCAGAAGCCCTAGGTTCAATTTCTGACAGACTCTTTAGGAACATGGCCTTACAAATAATCTACATACCAAGCAAACACAGCTTTTAAAAGCATGGTGCAATCATTTGGAACTCATGTATATTCATTTTATCAAGCCACAAATCAATTCATACCCACATCCACTAAATGGCATAATGGAAATGTAGAGAAGAGTTTGAGATAATGGGCCTGATTTAATTAAGCTCTCCATGGCTGGAGAGGATATACTTTCACCAGTGAACCTGGGTGATCCAGCAAACCTGGAATGGATTTCTTCAAAGTTATTTGCTAGCAAATGTTTTGAATACTGGACCAGATTCATTCCAGGTTTTCTGGATCACCCATCTTCACTGATGAAAGTGTATCCTCTCCAGCTTTGGAGAGCTTTATTAAATCAGGCCCAATGGGTCATATAGACGTCTAACTTGCTAACTAGTGGCCAATCCATCAGATTAGCAGATGTTAACAGATTTTACATCATTTGGCTTTCCTACAGTCCTGTTCTATGACTTAGAAAAGGGTTGCTGTTGCATGTTGGTGACCACCAATTGTGGATCCTTTTGTTGAATTGTAGTTTTTATTATGTTAGAGCATTGCAGGTGGTGTGATGACATCTTTCCACTGATCAATGAGGAATGAAGCTTGTGGTATGCTTCTGATTACAAATCCCAGGACAAACCATACAGTACCCATGCAAAAGTCCTTCATATGCCAATGATGATGAGTACTCAATTTGTATACAATTATAGGCTGAAGGAGAATTCAGATCATAAAACACACTGGTCATTTGGCAAACACTTGAAACAAATAATGTATTATCTATGAACAGAAACTTACGTTTTTTCTTAAGGCAAAATATACAAGAAGAACTTAGAGAAATATATGACACACTACAATGAAATAAATGTACTATATTGAACACAATCACGTGAAAGTAGCTTCCTTAAAAGTTAAACATAGCTATTCTTGTCAAAACTATCTTAAAAGCCATTTTACCATGTCACAAGGATATTTTAAATAGCATTATCAGGCTTCATTAGAGGTACTTACAATTCTAGACATGACTGCAGGGATAATGAAATATAGCGTAGGTACTTGATGTTGGCATGAACATACTTTTGTACTGGAAAATCAAGACAAACAGTTCACAGAGCATTGTCGCTGGGTTCTCTGTGACAAATGTTCTCATTCTTATCTCATCAAAAACAGCACTGCAGTGTACTGCAGGGATTCAAAGTAAATGCTGCTGTGCAGGTAAAATATTATAATACTAATGGGCTTACCGAATACTGCAAAGAAAAAAATCATAAAGTATTTATAGCTAGCTCATAGTAGCCAATCAGAATACAGTTTACTGAGGGCAGACCAATGCAAGGTAATTTCCTTTTGAACGTGTTTGCTTCTTGCAGAGTTTTATAGAACAAGCCTTCAGAGGAGCATATTATGTAGGTATGCATAAATAAATAAACAAATGTATGCAAAAGAAATACAATATACCAAGGAATAAATCAATTTCTTAAAAATTGCAAAAACAAAAATCAGAGTCAGGGATCAGTTGCCTATTTCTTTGGAATCATTTTTCAATCAGTTTATACTGAATGGCACTTTATTTCCACTATGTGGTTTTTCTTCGGAAACATATGCAAGCACTTTATATTTATTAACTTATATGTGTATTATGAGCCACATGAAGAAACCATGTCCCTTCTTTAATAGAATTTTTTAACATTTAGTACCCCATGACAGAGCCTTGCTCTCATTGCCTCCATTTTACGTCAGTTTGCCTATCGGCACTATAAAAAGAATATTTCCAATTTGCGCTTTGATTCCAACATTTTTAGCTGATGTATTTGCATTGCTGAGAAAAAAATGCAATTTTCAAATAAATGTCTTTCTTTTCCAAAAGCACAGAATATAGCTGGCTATTAAAGTTTAAATGGAATGACACCAGAGACTGTTGAGCCAGGGAACATCTAAATGCCTCATGGCATTAGGAATGATTTTTTTCTCCTGTTGGAATACTTTGAACCATGCTTTCCTCTGGATCAACTTTTTTGCTTTCCTCTGGATCAACTATGTAGATATGGTTCTATCTATACTAGTTTTTAGTATGTTTATTTCCCTAGTGGTAATATCGGATGTTCATTTTTTAACCTGACTATGTAACTGCAACTTTCCCTTTGCACATGAAACCTTCCTATCCTTTACTTTTGTCTTCTACTCCCACTTACACTTTAAGGTGACTTTTGGACTTCCCAATGCAAAAGTAAATGCTGGAGTGTGTTTTTGATACTCATTTAGAACCAAAGGGCTGTGAAACATCTTCAATCTTACAGAACAAGTCCAGCTGAATGAGACTAAGTACTATTACTTGTACCATGACCTAGATAAATGAGAATCTTTACTTCTTTATTTTTTTGGAGAAGCTGTTTTTGGAAAGCCAGAAATGTATTCATAGATATTGGGTTAAGATTTGTATTTTGTAGATAAGAAAAATAATTAAAAATAGGACTGGAAGACAGATTATTGGAAAGCACTGCTGTTTCCTAGATACTGCATCTTTAATAAACAAACATATTGCTTGCCTAATATTTTTTTTTCATGAAATCTAATTATTTATTTGTAAAGCTAACTATTCAGTTCATATGTCAGATCCTTTACTGTCCATTTCTACATTGTATCCCACACACTAATATTAGGTCAATTCGATTTCATACAACACCTTAGCTGGTAGGTATTAGGCCATGCACCATGAATGTCAGATATCAGAAAATAAACTAGGTGGTAGATATTAACTAATGATGCATCCAGAGATATATATTTTTTCTGAACTCATAAAGACAAGTAGGCATGTGGTTTGGAGCATATTTCCTGTCTCTGAAGTTACAGACCAAAACTACAGATCAAACTAGACAACTTCCAATATTGCCAAAGCTAGCAAATTTTGTTAAGCTTTTTAGATAAACAAACATTCTAACTTTTAGGACCTACACTACTTTACATATAATACTACTTCTACTACTACTGCATTATATACTGTACATTCAAAAAGCTTCAGGAGCACCAGGGGTAGACATCATTTGAGCAAGACCTTAAAAACTTGTTGCAAGTCACAAATTCTTCCTTGCAGGCTGTGCAGTTAGGAGAATCTATTTAGTTATCTTAGAAGTAGATGTATTGCTCTTGGAGCACCTGGGTGTACCAGAAATAAATGCTTATGCCTGGTTCAGTCTTTATTAGGTTGTAAAAAATCCCAACCTGTCACTGACTTGACTTTCAAAATACTGACACAATAGCCACAGTTAAAAGATGTGTCAGCTAATAGAGTAATTGTGTGTAGGAGATCCAACAATGAATGTATAGCATAATATAAAATATTGTTATGCTTGTTAATATTGCTACTAAAGATTTTTTATTTCCACTTTTAGCACTTGCTTGCTGTGGTAGTGGAAGGAATGGGAGAGTTAGATGGAAAAAAAAACTAAAAGTTAATTCCATGAACTTATACACCACTTCTATCTGGCAAACCCTGTCCACAGCTCTCATTTATAAGTGTATTGGCTATGCTGACATCACTCAGATTACCTCAATATACTTCTTACTTCATGTTAAATGCAATACCAGTGGAGAGTTTGCTGGGGGAGACCCTATCAAAATTTTGCTACGGGATCCCATGATCTGAGTAATGCCCCTAATTAAAAATGTTCACTTAAAAAAACTAAAACTTATAAAAAGAAATTTTAAAAACATCAAAACATCATCGCCCAAAACCAGATTATATAACCTGGCTGTCCTTGCATTTTCAAAAAAAGCAGCAAAGGAAGAGACCTTCTTGCAGTTTTCCAAGCTAGTAACATGGTATATTCACATAACATGCTGAACACCCAAAAGATATGATTTACACATTTGGAGCTATTAATTGAAAGAATTACTTTCATTCTATTGAAGTTCCACCCCTGTAGCATACAGAAAGTGTACAATATCAATTTAATGACTGGTCTATCTAGAATTCCAGCAACAAAGTAATAATGTGAAATGTACGGCATATTTTTTTAACATACGGATTGTTACTGATAAAAATAAAATTTGCCACTTTTATCATTACCAAAGGATGTGAGCCTGATGAACTAGTCTGAGGTAGGGCACTGACTATTAAACCTTTGTGTGTCAACTAATGCAGCATACCAGTCAGTATAGTAAATTAAAAATTTAGGTGAGGTCTAAAGTGAGCTATTGTATGCTGTATGCACACTGTGTCATTAAATTAAAATGTAGTTTATTTATAGAATTAATTAGGAAGTAAAAGTAAAGTATACAATAGGCATTCTATTCTTTTTCTGAATACTGTAGCTACTCCACAATGTAGGTTTTTACAAAACCTGTAGTATGTGGATCCTGATAATTCAGGGCACAGTACCACCTTAACTTCAAAATCTTCATTGTTAGGTTCAGCACTTCCTTGTGCATGCCACAATTCATTCATTCCAAGCAAAATTCTTTACTTAACAGTAAGAACACAACACTAATATTTTTAGAAAATACTCAGTCTTTGTTTATAGTCATGTAAGTGGGAAATAGTGCCAAGGAAAATGTTTTTGTTTTTTGCAGACAACATGTGAAGGTCTAGTCTCCTTTTTCCATGTTTTTCAAGATAGCTTTATGTGCATATTTCAGTGAAGTTTTTTAACTCCTGCCCCCCCCTCCCCCAAACTTACATTTTTGCCTAGCCTCCCATTCTTACTAACTTGGTAGTAATGCAGTTTTGCCCAAAAAAGTATATTTTACTATGTTATTTGTGCTATTATCTTATGCCTCTTCACTGTAAAGCCAAGATGTGCTCATTTGCATTCATCTGTACATTAATGCACATATAAATCTCTAGCCACCAATACATTCTGTTTTTGAATGTTACAAATTGTCTGTTGATTGTTGTCTAAGAATATATATAATCATGATTTTTCCAGTGAATTTAGAATTGTACTCCTAAGGATGGAAAGCTAAGTCCTCAGGCACTCGTCGTTTGTATGCATATGTTGTGTCTCAAGTCTGTCAGTTGTCAAATAAAAGAATCTTGTACAAATAGTGGAAGAAACACATAGGAGCCTAGGGTGAGCTCTTTAATGTAAATTGACATGAGATGTGGTACTAGCAATTATGGCTCTTTCATTATTTAGAACATCCTTGTTCTAGACAGAATGTGATAACACAAGCAAATACACAAGTGGAATACTTTTCTATTGACTTTCACAACTTTGTTTTCTGCGGTGAGCCTGTTCAGGATTAAAAGTGACTGTTGAATTAATGAAATATCTAAATTTCATAAGGAAATATTCAGCTAGTATTTTATACTGAATAAATTAGGTAACACTTTGTGCATAAGAAGCATTACCGTCTTCATAAAGTTTAAAGTTTTTATAGAACTCTAATTCAAAACCAAATTACAAATACTGGGTACAAACAGTACTCTTTTACATATTGGCACACATAACTATTGCAGTAGTTTCCAGATACTGACTCAAGAGAACTAAAGTTGGATAGAACTGAGATTGTTCAGATTTGGGAAAGAAAGTTGGAGCAATGTTTTTTGAAGCATTATACCACAAGTTTTGTAGCTCTGGCATGCTTGGGTGATTGGCTGTAGGACTATAGCAGAGGTAAGTGTTAGCTGTGCTGTCTTAAATATATTGTCAGGTGCAAATATTATGCTTCCCTAAAGAAGAGAAGGCTACTATCCAACAATAGGTATCAAATCAGTTTAGGAACTGTCAAGATACCAAGAAACAAGCTCACCAAAAAAAACATAAAGCAAACTTTCTAGAAAATCAACAGCTCTCTATCCTATTAGCCCGGTACTGATGTCTACAAGATTTTTGATCAGAAGAATGGTAATACAATTTATTTGTTGCCTAGAATTGCTTTGTAGTGTTAACAACAAGAAAACACTACTGCACAATTGCAGAATTCTGAACCAAATATTAACACATGCTCTAAATGTGTGTTACTGATCTTCTAGGATTACCACCTGACCTGGAAAGATGGATTTTGCAGCTTAAGTTCTTAGGAAAAAAATTTGTTACACTGCACCAGGGATACACAGGACCAGGCGTTCTCCCATGAATGGTGAAGAACAGGTGTACAGTTACTACCATGCTTTTTCCTGGTGCTACAGATGAAGAGTTCATCTAAAAAAAGAGCTAGTGGATGATGGGATCTTGCTTTTTGAGGGAATTGTAATGGAATTAAATAAGGTAAGTTGTCTGAACTTTAGCTTTATTTATGTAACATAATTTGGAAACTGTTGATCCAGGGAACATCTAATTGCCTCACAGCAAATTGAACCAGGGTTTTTTTTTTCCCTTCCTCTGAATCGGCTATGTCTATAGGGTTTTTGTCTGGGATATGTTTATTTCCCTAGTGGTTGAACTAACTATGTGACATATCTAAACAAACATAAATAAGAAGTGGAAGATACAGCAAGTAAAGAAGGAAATATGTAAACATTCTATGTTAGGTTTGGAGGAGGGGTAGCTACAGAATAAACAATGTTTGCATTCAATGTGATTATTGCCCCACACTCTTCATCTCTCCCTGAACAGCTAAACATATTTTTATGTTACTGTAACAATAGCTTACTTCTTTATAGAGGACATGGAGTCTTATAACAAAGTTTAACCAGGAAATAATCATGCACACTTTTTATCCCTTGGGTTATCAAAGAAAATACATGGTACTATACACTGATGTCAGCCTGAATATTCTTTGTTAGAATATGATCAGACAACACTAGCCCAAAGCTCTTGGGTTGTTGACTATAACAGTAGTCGCCTTGGTATCATAGATTACAAATCACATCAGGACCCCTTGATGCTGGGTGGAGTAAAGTTTAGGATAAAAGGTACATTTTTTATGGACTTCAGGCACAATTCCCATCTCTTGGAGTCACTTATAACATAGCAAATTCATCCTTTTTCAGGTAAGGTTCACTTTATCCCATTCACTGTAGGCCAAATGTATACTAACGCCACTCCAAATTGTTAAATTCAAGTTCACCAAAGAAACTCAAACATTCCGACAATCCTGACCTCAATCCTACTGAGCATCATTGGGAAGAATGTGAGACAGATTTTTATTCAATGGCATTCATTGTAAAAATGTGGTCCATTGAGGTTCATCATAGGTAAAGTGGCTCAGTTGTGACATATTTCCCCCCCAATCTCTAAAGATACATATATATATATATATATATATATATATATATATATATAATACATTTTTTTATGTCTAAGTAGATTGAAATTTGCCTTAGGAAAATTGCCTTAAGGAAAACTGTTTTTAGATAATGTATTGTATCTTCAGTTAAGAAAATGAGACTAAGAAATGTGTAATGCCTATAGTTTTCTGTGGTTGGGAATTACAACATGAATTGATGATAAACATTTAAGTTAAAGGGAAGGATCAAAAAATGACTGTATATGCTAATCTGGTGGTTGTAAGCACCATTTTTGTGTTGTAGAAATAAGTCTATTTAGTAGTCCAATTCTTTCCAAATCATCTCAAGATACTTAAATTACCTCTTTACATCCACTATGTGTCACACTTACCTCTTCCTCGCTAAAGTGCAGCTGCCTCTCTCTCCATGCAGGCAGTTCTGAGCCCGGTCATGCCTGTTCGTTCATATTTAATTGGAATCGCCCCTCCCTTCCGCCCATCAGGAAATAGTCTCTTTTTAGCTATTTTAGGCTATTTAGCTGGCTCAGACACAGCACTCTGTATTAGTGCAACCTATCTCTACTGCTGCTGAGCCCCCTTGCTTGAGCATTTCCTCTACACTTGTCTGCTAATCCAATGCTTTCTTAGTCCATCTCCTGTGTTACCCCCGTTGCCCAGTTAGCATCTCCCTACCTGTTCCCTTGTGCTATTCCTGTGTTCCTCTGTGTCTGTGGTTACCCCTGAGTCTCCCCTGTCACCTGTGCCTCCTGTTGCTTCCTGTGTTCCCCTGTGTCTCCAGTAATCCCTGTGTCCTGGTTTTCTGGTTCTTGGCCTCTGGCTTTGTTCTTGCCCCTCTGCTTGCTGCCTGCCTTGTCCCAGCCTTCCTTCACCATTTTATTTCTCAGTAATTTGGTACGCTGTCTTATCCTGCCCATCCTGGTATGCCCAAGAACCGCAACCTGGCAGCAGGCAGCAGCCAGCAGCACAACATCCTCACCACTAAAGGCTCTGGGGAAGACCTGGTTGCTGCTTAGATTCTGCACCTTAGCCCATCTTAGGGCTCACACCACTATTGTGCAAGCCATAGCGCCCCCTAGAGGCTCCGTCTCCCCAATTGTGACATTATGATCTTTGGCCTAAGACTGGATATAATACAGTTTCAATACTTAGGAAGTCCTTGCATTCTTCCTATTTTTTAAGCTGACTAAATACTGTCTCACCTATACTCCAGTAATCATTTAGCAATCCAGTAATGATTATTTCCCCAAAAAAAAAAGTACATAAAAGGACTATATTTTTAATGAACATGAATATATATATATATATATATATATATATATATATATATATATGGAAATCTGTGCCTTATTTTGCCACTGTCTTTTTTTCCCCTATTTAATGTCACTGAGATAAAAAACAAGGGTAAATCTCTCAAATGGAGTTACTGAGACTAAAATTCTTTTATATCTTTAGGATTGGGCATGAAAGTTAATTTGCAGCAAGAGAAATTGCAGGAAGTTTTTGGGCAACCTAGATTTTCTGTTTCTTCAGCTTAAAGAGTTTAAAGCCTGCGTAATTTGTCGCTACACACTTACACTTTGGGCTACAGTTCCACAAGAAATATAGCTTCAAGCAAGTTCCCTAATGCAGAAGGGATGGGTGATGACTGTTTCTGCAATAAAACATCCTTACCTGCCTGATCTCAGCTCCTTAAAAAAAACAAAAAAAAAAAACCCTCAGCTGTGCAAATACAGTACAGTGTCCGATCAAGGCTTACCCATCTTTTTTCCGTTTGGAAAAAGAAAAAAGAGAAGAAAGATTGGTGGAGAGCAGACTAAAGTAAGAGTAGTAAAGGTTGCGATCAGGCAGGCTGGTCACAACTTTTAAGTTGAAGGGTTTAGAACCACTTTAAAGCAACTTGCTTTACCACTTTAAAGCAATTTCCATTTGCCCTGTATGGACAAATGGAAGTTTTTTAAACTTGAAATAGAAAACAGCCTGCTGGTGTTTGGTCACCATGGGTAATGCAAGCAGTATCTTTTAAAGTACATTGTTACATGAGGCTCTGTATGTTTATATTATCAAGCTTTATGATTAATACAGCCAATGTAAGATCAAGATAATATATTAGAAAGATGTATTAAATGTACAGGCGCCTTAAAACTTCATAGTAATCTGTTATGCCTCTTCTCCTTTACGTTAGAACCTATGCTTATTTATTTGCTTAAAAGATTATATCTGTTGTGCATGTCTGTACTTTTTGACATGAGGCACAAAGAAGTGCAAATTCTATCATAAAGACGATGAAAGATTGTATTGTCTATTCACGAGGCATGAAATGCAACAATGCTGTGAAACTACAGCTTTCCTCATGTGTAAATATGTGTAGATTACATCCTACTTACTGATGACCACTGATGTCCAACTGGATTTTTTCTATATTATCTTTTGCTTTATTGTCACTGTTTTATTTTTAATTTGTATTCATTAATAATATGTTGCCAATGGTAGACTCTTCAGATTTCACTGACTTGACAATTTAATTTACATTTATAATCAGTAATTTCATGGTCTCCATCAGTGATGCATATAAAATCTGCTTGTAACTAAATGGTTTGTTGTTGTCCTTTATTACAGTATTTAATTTTTACTATTTTTCCTGGCTGCAGAAGATCAAGAGAAAGAATGTTGACTTTACAACATTTAAAATTTGTTAATGTTGTAAATATCACAGGTGCAAATGGCTTTCTTGATTTCAAGTTTCTTGATTTAATCTCCACCGCTAACATTAATGCACCAAAAATGGGTTTTTGACAGTGATAACATGTTGTAAATCACATAGCACAGATGTCCTAGAGGACGTTAAGAGTGTAACATGATGTTCTCCAACAAGATGTGCAAAAAGACAAGTAGATAATTGCAACAAAGCCTGGTATTTGATTACCAGGTCTTAAGATTGGTAGATAACCCTTTTACATAAATCAAAATGTGTTATTTCCCCCTATACCACATAGGTCTGGATATGCGCAGAAGATAAAATGACAAAAAAAAGTGCAGATCTCACACATGTGCAGTAAAATCGACAATCTTTTTTTTTTACATTTACAGAAGCAAACATCACCTGATGTCACGCCTGTGCAGTGCGAGATCGGGTGACGTAGGCAGACGCCAGAAGATGTTAGGAGAAGATGGCGGCACCCAGGATGAATTAAAGCCAGCTATGAAGGGATGGAGGGCTTTGCTGAAGTAAAGGTAGGTGTCTTTTGTTATTTTAATAAAAGTTCTACAGGGTTACAGCCTAGATATATTCTTTATGACATTACTTACTGACATTTATGTGGAAATGTGATATTTCTCTTGTTCAGAGTCATAAGGGAAATATGCAAGTTCATGACAAAGTTGAGCAAGATTGAATAAATGATTAGGAATGCACTAGGTATACTTCCAGGTCACTCATCTTTTAGCAATTTCTAGTAGTTTCAAAATGGCACTGAACATTTTATTAAACAGCCTGCCAAGCTCTAGCGTATATGAAAGATATATACGCTATATATCTTTATATAAGATAATGTTTTTTTTCATAGCACAATGAAAACAATCAATCGGTTCAATAGTATTACACAGTTATCCAGAAAAAACAGGATGCCCAGGAAATAGGATACAGTGCCAGTCTTTATAATTGATTTAATGTATTACTAAGCAGTATTCTAGCCAGTCACCCACCTATCACTTTATCATTCTGGAATGCACTTAAAGTGGAATTGCATGTAAACGTTATCTCTCACACTGCCCTAAGTAATTCCTAGACCTCTGTCGCTTTAATAATAACAGATTACATTTACATCAGATACATCTTTTGTCTACCTCTATGTACTATTTACAAAGATACCTGTTGAACCAGGCTCTTTCTGTGTCTTACTAAGTGTTGTTTAGGTCTGTATTCAATATTGTATGTGGTATAGTGCCATGGAAGACAGTGGCAATATACAAATCAGTATTAAAAAAAAGGAAGACAATGGCATTCAACAAATCAGTATTAAAAATAATAAAATAGTCATATGTTTAAAGATAGAGGTATATCTAGGGGTTTGGTGAAGTATGAAGAATATCACTGCTGAGATATTGATTGCTTCCTTTTCTCACTGCAGGTGTAAGTTAAAAAAAGCCAACTCAAGGCAACCTTGAAAGTTTTTAGACGGGCTGGAACTTTTAGGAATTTAAAGGCAACATTTTAAAATTAACATTTACCAAAAACGTAAAAAAATGAGTATTAAGAGGTAACATGTTAAAATTAACATTTATCAAAACTTCTATTTTCAGAGTCAAAGCACCTTAAAGTTTTTAATTGACAAATGAGGCCATAGCAGTTTATATTAGCGAGCAATAGGGCACATTCAATGATCACTTGCAAACACTTGGATTTGCAATTCTGAATAAAATTCTCAATATAATAGAAAATCTCAGTGTGCAATAAAGGCTGCTACTGAAGCAAGATGTGATATATAGGGATGAGTGAGCGAATTCGGCCGTTCTCGCTTACTGAAATTGTAAGCGAGAACGGCTGGTGTAAATTCGCCGATCGAGCTCGAATTGTAAAAAAACAAAATCTTTCCTCAGCCAATCAGAGAGCACTAGGGGTTTTGAATGGGGAGACTTGTGCCCATTT
Organism: Pyxicephalus adspersus; assembly: GCF_032062135.1. Lineage (NCBI taxonomy): Eukaryota > Metazoa > Chordata > Amphibia > Anura > Pyxicephalidae > Pyxicephalus > Pyxicephalus adspersus. Next base: position 103,421,244 of record NC_092860.1, on the reverse strand, counting down.
AACCTCTAGTGCCAGGGATCGCACACAGAACGAATGCAGCCCTGAGAATCCACTGCGATCCCGGGGGCACTAGAGGTTAATTAACCTCTTGTGCCGGGGATTGCAAACAGGAGGATTCCCAGGGCTGCAAGAATGAATGTAGCGCTGAGAATCCTCCTGGAATGATTTCCTCGATCTTCCGATGGTTTCGCAAGATGGGTTCCTCGAAATTTTGCAGACCCATTGGAAATTCAAGGTAATTTTTGCGAGAATGCCTCCGCCATTCTCACTCATCCCTAGTGATATTCCTTGCACCCTATCAATTTGCAAGTTGAAGAGAGCAGTGTGGAGGGCCTAGTAAGGATGGGCAAATCATTAATTACAAACCACTGTTAGTGTGAGCTCTGTTCTATCTTTGCTAACAGCTAGGAGGAGGAGCTTTACTAATAATAATATGGATAAAGATAAAGAAAAGTAGTTAAGGAAAAGGTAGTAGAGTTAACACCTATACCCAACCAGAAGGGACAAGAAAAAGAAAGTGGCCAATGATTTTTAATTACAGATGCTATTTTAATAAAAGAATAATAGGACAAGTAAAGTAGTGGGTAGTGGCTGCCTGTAGTTTTTGTAGAAAAAAGTTGTTACAACTTTACAATCCCTGTTCCTATAATACAGTCTTAATCCACATTTAATCAAATGACTAAAAACATGTTGTGCCTCTTTAAAGTGAATATTAAATGTGCAGAATGAAACAAAAGAAGTAATACATGCACTGCCACCAAGGATCCTAATAACAGATATGTACAATGGAAAAACAATATACATTAAACCTTTTTAAGTGATCTTCTAAAAATATTTTTTGTCCATTACAATTTCCACAATGGACTTGATCTTTACAACAGAAGTGCTCTGTGTGAGTTTTGCTTTTGATGATCAGGTGAGGATCAAACTGTTTTCCTAGTTTCTTACTTCAGAAGCAGCCATTATTGCACACAGATTTTTTCATTAATTGGTCAAGCATTGATGGGCAGATATTTCAAAGCCTGTTGTTTTTGTTACAGGCATCTGTCTTTTTTATATTTGGGGTGATGCTTTCAGTTAGTGTAAAGTGCCTAAAAGATCATTTGTAAAATAATGGTTCAGCGGGGCTCTAGGAAATTTATTCTTTTGGGCTTCTTTTTTTTCTCCAATTAACATGAAGGTTGTGAATTAAGCAAGGAATAAGAGAGAGGAACAATGAATTTAATTAGGAAGAGTTCTGGCATGAGCGAACCTAGGCTGTGTTTTATACGTGTTATACATTTAAAAGCACATTAAAAAGCAATGTAGGCCATACATTATTCTTTTAGTGCCTCTATTCATGCACTGCACACGCCTCTAAGCATTTCTCTAAAATGGGAACAGTGTCAGATGTAAAGAAGAGGCCATCTTTCTGCACACATAAATCTGTCAGGGAAGTTTATCCACTGTGAGTTTGTCTAGTGATGAAAAAGCTGGCTTGGAGATAAATAAATCCCATGGTAGTGCTGAATGGAGGAATAGCTTCACAAGCAGCTTGCTGGTCTATCTGTCCATGTCTCAGCATGATAAAAAGTGGTGCTGTCTACTGGGGTTATGTCATATACACAGTACAGTGTGTGGTGCATTTAATAAATGAGGGACATAGATATAGCACACTTATATCACAAAGGTTATAACACTACAACAACCTTGGGAAGGTCAATATATCACTATGACTAATCTAGGACAATTGGACTAACTTGTTCCATTATATTTATCCAGAACACATTATGTCACTTACGTTTGATCTGATTTAATAGTGTTGGACTATCAAGATTAATCTTCTTATAACAGTAGAAAGAAAATCAAGACATCCCATAAAAGGAAACTTTTGTTTAGACAATTTAAATAACCAGCTGGTATAACTGTTTTGGTTCTATGCATGCAGCCACTTTACAATAAAGCCTAAAGCTCTCATTTTGCTGATCCTGAAAGTATTATTCTTAGAAGTTTTAACCCCCCCTTGCATTCTAATTCTGTCAGTTTTTTGATGCAAAAAGTGATCTTATTTTTTTTGCATAGAAATTATTGTTTTTTTATTGTGGGCCTTAAATTCTTAGGATTAACTCTCGGGTTTGATAATTATATTTATTGATTATTTTATACTCATAAATTATAATATATTAAATATTTATAAATATTAATTATAAAAAATATTGAAATAATGGACCACAACATGTATTTTATCAAAAAATTTCCAAAGGTCAGGGATAATAGTGGGCAAAATGGAAATCAGGGCACTGGGCTATGATGTTTGGTGCACTAAAATATGTACTTTTAGTTTTATTATATGTTGTGTTTATTATATGTTGTGTTTTTACTGTAAAAACCCTTTAAAACAGATTACATCTGCTTTTACATTTCCTGTCTGTCCACACCCTCTGAATACATCACAACTCGCATCACCAGGAAGATGTCACATCTTCCTGGTGATGCGTGGGTGGCGATGTCCCGTCTTGCGTCACCCTCTGCATATACCAACGCTGCTGCTGCTCGCATCTCCAGGGAGATGCAAAGCACAATGTGTCACAGGTCAGCAGCACTGCTGATCTGGTACTTATTGTCCTCCTGATAGTGTCTGAGTAGCAGCAGCTGTTCCCACCTTGCTCTAGCTGCTCTGCTGGCTCTGGACTTAGGGGGGTTGCCGAGCCCTTCCTGCTAATTAATTCTCACCTGTCCTTCTAGTCCCATCCCAGCTAGCCTGTCAGTCTCCCTATATATGCTGGGCTCAGTCAGACACTTATTGCCTCAGCAATAGGTGTTACTACCTGAGGTTTCTGTGAGCATTAGGATTCCAGTCTTGTTTTCCTGTTCATGACCTTGGCTTGTCCTGACCGTGCCTGTTCTCTGCCTGCCCTAACCCGGTCCTGTTACGGTTTTTGAATCTGCCTGTCGATTTGGTACTTTGCCTTTGGTTATCTCCAGCTGTCAGCTGCTACCTGCATGGGTGAGTCTGAGGGCCACAACCTGGGTGCCGTTCGCAGCAAAACCCAACACCCCTGCCGGGTGCTTTGGTGAACACCGGGCGGTACCTTAGACTGCGCCTCTGATATCACCTCGGCTAAACATGCTGGTAGCACAGAGGGTCCACCTCCTGTTCAAGTGTCTTTATTGTGACAGTTTGCTGAGCCCATGGATCCCGCTTACATTCCTCTGAACAGCTCTGTGCAAGCCCTGGAGCGATGAATTGAACAACAGGAGGCTCAAACGATTCAAGTTGTGCAGGTGCTACAGAATTTATCAACTCACCTTCAGCAACTCATGACCTTCCTGCTAGGCAGCGTTGCTTCCACTCCCCTCTCAGCTCTTGCTGCTGCTCCAGCTAATATTCCACCTGCAGCCAAACATAAGATGAACCTACCTGATCACTTCGCTGGGGACCGGAAGCACTTTTCCAATTTTAAAAATTCCTGCCTACTGTATTTTCACCTGCTTCCATTCTCCTCTGAGGAACAGCAAGTGGGTCTGGTCATATCCTTATTGCAAGGCAATCCTCAGTCTTGGGGCTTCAGTCTGCCTCCAGGAAACCCAGCTCTGGCCTCTGTGTTTTTCCATGCACTTGGTCTGCTCTATGATGACCCAGATTGAGCCGCATCTGCTGAAACTGCCCTTTGTGCCTTGCGCCAGGGACATCGGTCCCCAGAGGAGTACTGCGCTGAATTTCGCAGGTGGTCTGCAAATTCGCAGTGGAAGGACCCTGCTCTCCATTCCTAATTTCAGCTAGGCCTAGCTGAGAAAACCCTGGTACACTATTACCCCCCCCCCCCCCCCCGAGAGCCTGGATGCCATGCAGCTCGCTATCAGAATTGACCGACGCAAATCATCTGAGTCTACTGGATAGTTTCTAGAACCCATGGAGACCAATCGATCCAAACGCCCGGTATCGGAGCGTACACGTCGCCGTGTGCCACACATGTGTCTGTACTGTGGAGGTGAGGGACATTACAGAGATCACTGTCCTCTCCAGCGCCCAAAAGCCCTGACCTAGGGAATGGCAGGGAGGATTCCCTAGGTTCATTGTTTCGCACTCCCTCTTCCAAGATTACATTTACAGTGCAGCTGTTCTTCTCTGTCCAGACTGTTTAGCTCGAGGCTTATCTGGATTCTGGAGACGCCGCCAATTTCATGGACCAGAGTTTCGCTTTCAAGCACTGGATTCCACTGATAACTCTGGATAATCCTATCCCTATTTCCGTAGTCAACGGTACAGTTATTCCTGAGCCCATCCGTTTCAAAACCAGGCCACTTTCTCTCTGGGTGGGGGTGCTCAATTTTGAAACTCTAGAGTTCCTAGTATTGCCCCAGCTAGTGAACCAACTCCTTTTGAGTATGCACTGGCTTCCCCAGCACTCTCCAGTGATAGACTGGGTTTCTGGAGACACTCTGTTCTGGAGTTCTGACTGCCTTCACAACTGCCTGCAGAGAATTGCACCCGCATGTGTAATGCACGCGGGTGTGGACCCACTGTGCCACTGACTGGGTATGCTCCGAAGGGGCGTAAGTAAGCCGCTACCTGGCCTTCACTAGAGCCTCTGATGATGAGGATAGGCTTGGGATGCAGGTTAGCTGCCAGGTGCCACTCCAGAGCAATCCCCGGGACAGTAGCAGCTTACCAGAGGGGTCAGGGTACCCGGTGCAAGCTCCGAGGGTGCTTGTGTGACCAAGAGGGTATAGGAGAGGTGGCAATCAGACAAAGTCCATGAACAAGATCCGAAGTCAAGATCAGGCGGCAATCAGGCAAAAGTCCATACACAAAATCCGAGGTCAGGGTCAGGCGGCAAACAGGCAAAGTCCAAGGGTACGGTAAACAAGATCCGGTACACAGCAAGGCAGACAGAAAAAGCACCTTTGCACTTGGAGTTAGACAAGCTAAGACCATGGGATTGCTTAGGCAACTTCCTGTAGTAGGAAGTGCCTTTAAATACCATAGACTGTAGAAACAGAGGGCGTGTATGTGTTGCCTAATAGATGAAGAGAGACACACCCACACCAGCTAAAACACCAGTGCAAGTCTCCAGCAGGAAGGAAACTCTGGCATGGAACACAGGTAGTGGGTTACGCTACCTGAAAGAGAGGACCCGGCGCCCGTGCCTGCAATTAGGAGCAGCGGCGCGGGCACGACCCGCAGGGCTAACAGCATGGACTGTCTGCCTGACTGTGATTGCACTGTAGCCTGGCCTTCCTGACTCCTATCAAGATTTTTAAGTATGTTTTCTCCAAACAAAAAGAGCCTGCCACCCCATCGTCCTTATGACTGCTCCATTGATCTCTTACCTGATACTCCACACCTTGAGACAAGCTTGCATATTTCATGTTTCTAAACCTACATCTTTGGACTATACATGGTTTTAGTACCAGTTGTGTTATAAACACATTTATGTTGTGTCTAACATGTATCTAACTCACCTGCATAAGTGAGATGACATTCTGAGAGTTCAGTATTTCTCTTCATGGTATACCTAAAGTATTACTGAGTTACTGGTGTCCCTGACTCTTTCTTTTCATTCTCCTATTACTAATGCATCACCAATAACAAAAAAGGAAGGTTGTTTCTCTGCAGAGCCCATGGAGAGATATTGTCACCTAATCTACTGAATTGTATCTGTTTTCTTTTATCAACAGCATAAAATATCTTTCCAGAAAACTAAAATGAATTTATTGTAAAAGTTGTATCTAAATACTTAAGAAACTTAAACAAAAAAAGTCTGATTTATGCTTATAAAATAACTGCAAATAAAAATCATTGTTTGTATTTACCCTTTTTTGTGAATGAATGAATATTACTCAGGCTCACTGTGAGTCTTGCTAGACGTAAACTTAACCTAGAGTCAAATCCTAATAACACTGTTTCTCTTTCCTACCCTAGTAGCTAACTTGCCCAAAAAGTTACACACATTTTAGGCTTGATCTTATTTCCAGCAATGCTTGGAAAGTCACAATTTGGCTGTCATTAAATCTTGGCAAGGCTGGTTAGAACAGCCAATCAATGGTTCTACCTAAACACACTTTGTAGATGGTAACAGCAGTCACATAATTTCCTAGTCACAGCTAGCATTAGGATCAATCCTCCAGTGGGTATTATGTGAGCTTAAGACTGGCACTGTGTATACAATATGGCCTTCTGTTTATATGATATAGGAATAAATGTAAACAATCAACGACAATAGGACCAATATTGTGACTGTGCTGTGCCTAGACAAGTTCACTCATGATCCCTGCTTTATTCATGTGTTGAGACAGGTAGTGAACAAATTTATGATGAGCTACCCTGTCTTGCAAGATGTCTTTGCCATAATCAGAAAGGTTGGTGCCCACTTTACCTGATCGTACACTATAAAAATGCACATGTAGCCTCACCTCTTTCATTTCTGACATGCCCATCTACTGAAATTCAATATTACATATGCCTGCAGGTACACCACAGGACAAAGACATTAGGTTTCTTTGGGCAGAAGCAGCTTTGGGGCAGTAGGGGGCTTATGTTGCCTGTTGAAGCCTGTGGGGGAGGCAACTAAAATTGTCAGCCTGTTAAACAGTGCTATCATTGATGTCAGGGGGAAGACTCTCATCCTTTGTCTCACAATTATGGAGACATTAGTGGGGAGTGGGACTTTTATGGGAAGATTCCACCTCAGCAGAAGTCAGAGGGAAGTGAGGATAAGGAGGAACAGCAGGAAGATGTATGGTAAGAGAATTCGTTGGGTATGAAGCTAGGATGTGACACAGGTCATCAACCTAGTAGGTATCTATGGGGACATAGTTAGGATAAAGAGACTGAAGGCCCACAGTTAGGGGCAGAGGGAGCAGTTTCGATGTATACATTGCAAAACATGGCAATTTTTATGCTTGTCTGTACAAAATAGTGACAACAGTATTGTTGATATTAACAAGAGAAATGACTGCTAGATAACCACACTCCATGGGGATTTTTTCAAGCCTCATAAAAGGAGTCAAAAGCATTATGAAGAAACCTTGTGCAGCCACCTTAGCACATCCTAAAGGATCTATACCAGCGTTCATCTTCCCAGCAGGCATTTCTCTATTCGCCACTGCAGCCACCAGACCAGTCAACAACAACACCACAAGTAGGGCCAACTTCAGACTCTTGGATTTGTTGACCAGTTATCTGCAGCCACAGCATCAGTTGGAGGTCAGGAAGTTAGGAGATCAGATAGGGTAGATGTTATCATCTTATCTGGCAAAGTGCCAGCTGATTTAACTCTCAACTCAATGGATTGTTGGGTCAAGAAACTAAAGTAGAGGTCTGGCTAGAATTGTCTGAGAATGCTATCCAGGTACTGTCTTGTCCACTCTTGAATGTCATGTTAGAGAGAATTTTCCATGAGGCAGGTGGAATTGTCATTTCAAAAAGACTATGCAGTCTGTCACCAGTGTGGGGTTATTGACATCCATTAAAATGAACATGGAGGCTCACAGGTTAGTACTCTGGCCTTTCCAGTGCTAGGTCCCTGGTTTGAATCAACAAAATGACATTATCTGTATGAAGTTTGCATGTTCTCCCCATGAGTGCGTGGCTTTTCTCCCACATACCAAAAACATGCATATTAGATTAGGTTAATTAACTTCCCCTCAAAGTTAACCTTATAATAATAGACTATATTATAAAATTTATTAAGACATATGACTATTGTAGGGACTTTAGATTGTGAGCCACTTTGAAGGACAGTTAGTGACATGACTATGGACTTTGTAAAGTGCTCCATAACATGTCAGCATTATATAAGTACAAGTTAATATTTTTAACAAATCCTGGATTGGTGACCTCTTTTAACCACTTGTTTCTGATCCCAAGGAGTAATTGCACCACCACCAACCACCCTAACATCATCACTACTAACAGTACAATGGGAGGTGAACTGAATAGAAAAATAGATTTAGACTTCCTCCATGCTGTCAAAGGTTTCTAAAACTTGCTAGAGAAACCATCCCTAGTGATTTTCCACCAAAAATAACAGTCGCAATGTAGTAATACATGTTCATTTTTATGAAACAATAGGAAACAAATTACTGGTGTATAACTGAATTTAATTGCAGTGATATCACTTGGTTTAGAGTCACAACTTGCAATAAATTCCTTTAGATGGTAATTTTTTGTATTTTGTATTTTGTATTTTAAGTAAAACCCTGAGTTTTTTTGATGAGCTTTTTTTACTTTGTCCTTTAGTAGTCTAACTTTTCATGCCCATCAGGTTAATGTATCTAACTTGCTAATGTGTTGGGTAGACATGTGTGTGCTGGATACATCTTTGCTTCTGCAGTCATGATTCATGAAATAATCTTCACACATCTGCAGTTATCTTCCAGGGCAAAAACATTAGGTTTGCAGTTTCTGGGACACAGACAGCTTACCTGTATCTAGTGTAAAAGATTAATTGCATTGCTATTCTTTTGTTACACTTTACAGTTTTAAAACCTGCATACATGTTTCTTTTGCTACAAGCTTAACTGAATTTTTAATGTTAGCTGAATTTAGTGTCTGTACCTATGCACAGTAATTACAGTGTGTGCCAGAAACACATTGTTTTGACATTAACTTTATGAATGTCTTCTCCTTAAATTGAATGTGTTTCTCAAAGAGGAAAAGCACGGGAGATTAATGAGCAAATCCAAATGCTCATACTGCAGAAAGATAATCCCAACCTTTCTTCCTATGTCTATAAAGGTTTAGAATAAATTACATTGACAAAACATTTATCATGAGTCTAATGTTTTATTAACAGCTGACAGTAAGGCATCACAATAAAAAGACAGTTTGGTTCATAAATCAATAGCAATAAAGTTACATGTTTAATAAAATATATGTGTAATGACAAGTCTTCCCAAGATCTCGATGTCTCTTTTTGTACTAAAATAGTACATCATATGGCACTTATCTTCATATATATATATATATATATATATATATATATTTATTTATATATATGTAATTATACAAAGATAAATACTATGTGATATACCATTATACCATAATTATGTATTGTGCTGTAATTACGTTCAATATTGCAGTTTGATAACTAAACATATTAATTTATGGGGCATCACTGTTAATGCAATCCAATGTTTGCACTATATAGCAAGCAACCTGTATGCAGTACAATGGGCCTGGTTTACTTTGAGTGAACCTGTGGGATTCAGCAAACCTGCAATGCCATCCCTAAATGTAATTTGTGATTAGGTAGTAAATGTTTTCAATAAAAAAAAGCAAAGCACGTCAAGGCAGATAATAGTGAAAATGATTGAAAGTTCAATGAGATTACAATTGCGTGAATGCACCATAAGTAAGCATCATGATTTGTTATAAAATGTCCACGATTCCAAAATATTTGCTTTTTCACTTTTATTCACTTTTATTTTTTATTGTTTTTTTGCTATTTTAACTTTTAACAAGTCACTCTGTCTTCTATGACATCTGCAAAGGATGCAAACGTTTTCCAGATACTAGCGGATATTTTTATTATAGCTATTATTCTATTGGGCTTCCAAAGGCAACACAATATTAAAATATATGCAGAGCACCAAAATACATGATAGTAAGTTAACATTCCTTGTGGTAACTTGCATCTCAGGTGCAGTGAAAAGGTGTCAAACACATTATTCAGGACTTGAAGTATGGACTGCTTACCCTGTGTTTTGTAGGTCTGTTTTGAGTGAGGTCTCATGTCCCACACTATACCTTGTACATGCTATTCAAAAGGTCCTTGGGGTTTCTAGAAACACTTTTATATTTGATATATTATGCATATTTTAACCTAATAAAATAAAAGCTTTGTTGTTTATAGAAATGAATGATTTGAAGCATTTATACAAAGAAATGACTGTATTGTTTCTTTATGTTTTAAATTGTATAGCTGGTTTAATCTATCATAACTTGTTGGCATTGCATGGTCTGATGAAGCAGACAATTCCGTGAAATGTGTCACTAACATATTTGCTGGCCAAGTTGAAATCTGGATGACATGTACCTAATATGTTGAAGTTGGTCTACTTATTTATATTTAAATGTACACTTTTGTGTGACTATGGAACTTATTGTATAAGTCCTACTTTTTATTACACTGTGTTATGTACAAATAAAAGGTATTATTTATTTTAATTGTCCCTAAACTACTGAAAATGTATCTGTTGTTTCAGACCTTAAAGTATTTGCTTCTTCCGTGACCCAATTCATTTTAAAACCCTCCAGTGTAAGCAAGTGATGGGTTAACTAGAGTAAAGAGTTTTGAGTGGATCTGCCCATTAATTTTCTTTCACAGAATGTAATCCAAAAAAATGCATTTATAACCGTGCAATTACAAAAATGAATTCCTGCAAGTAGCCAGTCAGTTGCTTCATGTCTAGGTCCAGAGCAGACTTATAAACTAAGCAGTAAATCCAGATTGGCCAATTATCTAATTAACCAGCTGTACCCATCTTGCTATGTAAGAAAAGCAGACATGTAATGAATATATCTTCTCATACAGTTTCAGCCCAAGACAAGATCATGGACATTTGCTCCTGAGAAATCATATGCAAGTTGGACGTCAGCCCATGAGACCCCATTACAAGAGAGCAAGACATTCATTTGTTACAATCTTCATTTCTTCATTCCCCAGTCAGTTTCTTAAAGTTATTATTCAGCAGCAATGCATTTTATCTCTATTTATGAAGAAAGAGAAACCATTTGTTCTTAGGTTGTGTTTGCTAGAATTTAAAAGGACATGAGCTTGAATTTTAATCAGCTAAATGTCTCCATACCTTAATAATATATGGAGACTCCTGGCAGTGCCCAGCATGCCGCATTTCTAATGTGACAAGATATTTTATGTGAAAAAAGTATATCATTATCATGTTTTATTGTATTCTGGTGCCTTGTTTCAAGTGGAGATTTGCAAGGGACAAAATGGATAACCGTTACAGTTTATTCCTCATTAAATGGGAACCATTGAGGTAAAGGCATTGTATTAAATTGGTAAACAGTCAAACTTTATGTAAGAACTCCTGGAAGGGCAATTTATACATAAACTGCTTACTGAAATCCCATTGCATTTTCGGGAAAAACAATACCCTTCTCCGCATGATAAACTGACGAGGACGAGGATTTAATAATGACCGAGATACAGATAATTTCAGATAGGAAGAATTTTGTTGTTATTATACCTATTCCTTTACATGTCAGGTGGGTCTAGTTCATTGTGATTCTATATAATAAAAGGAATCTCATACATTTCCTGGGTTTGTATGTCTGCCCCCTCCCCCCAGAGTTATATAAAGTAGAAAACAAACTCCAAAATTAGTTTAAAACAGAGGGGTTTTGAGGGCTACAATTTAGTCGTAGAGTTATACAGTCATTTTATATATATTTATTTTTAACATAAGATATCACAGGATTGGAACAGGCACATATTAACAGAACAACCATAACAGCATTCCAACCATATTAGTGCACACTTGTTACAACAATAGCATAAGACAAATTATGAAAGTGCAAGTAGAAACAAAAAGAAAAAAAACTGTAATTAAATATTAAATAATAAAACAAAAAGGTGTGTGGGGGGGTTGGGACACAAAGGAAAAGGGGACGGGGGGAAGAGTAGAAAGAAAAGTGCACCAAGTAGGGGGTTCACTCCCAAAGGGAAAAATGTAAGTATGAGAATCAGACATAGAATTTAACTAGGAAGCAAGGTCTCGGTATTCAGTAGTGAGCATAAATTGTGACCAGTAGTATCAGGTGTGAGCTACCTTCCTGCCAGTACCCCTCACAGTGGAGGTAAGATCCTTCATACAATGGATTTCATTAACTCTACCCAGCCACAATCTAATCATGGGTGGGGCCGGATTTCGCCAGCAAGCAGCAATGCAGGAAAGGGCAGCCACAATAAGGTGTCTGACGACCAAGCTTTTGTATGCCTTTCTTGAAAGTAAAATATGTTGAAGAAGGAAAAAAGCCAGGTCATCAGGAATTTCTTGGTCTGACATCTGTTGAATAATAATCCTAACATTAACCCAAAAATTTCGCAAAAGAGGGCAATGCCAAAATTTATGTATTAGTGTGCCTTTCTCTGTCTGACATCGCCAACAACGGTCCGAAACCTCTGGGAGAATTTGATGCAATGTCTCGGGAGTGCAGTACCATCTCAAGACCACCTTCAAGCAAGTTTCTTGGTATTTACTGGCGATGGAAGCTTTATGGGTCCAAAGTAGAATATGTTCTTTCTGCGCCATAGAGAGTAAAATACCCAAATCAGCCTCCCAAGAACCCCTTTGGATTTACACGAATCTGTACAGCTATGGTATGCTATCGGATATCTCTTATTGCCTAATCTCAGAATCCTGTCTGCCCGTAAATGGGTTTCCTGTATGAAAGCTATTTGTATCTTCAGCCTATGTAATTCTGCCAAAATAGAAAAACGTTTTTCCGGAGTATTCAACCCTTTAACATTATATGTACCTACTTTACCGTACCCATCATAGTGAAATGGAGGCAACTTTCCAATGTTTCTCAGTAGTGTAGGTATTCCCAGGGGCAGGGAGTAAGGACACAGGGGAAGGTCAAATAAGAGGGGGGGGGGGTAGACAGGGGAATGAAACAGTGTGCAAAACAAAAAGACAGACAATCAACACAAAAAAAAAAAGGAAAAAAAAACAATAAGCGCAGATCAGCTGCGCAAATAAAATAGCCAATGTAAGCTGTACGGGGGAGGGTACAAGTACACATCCGCATTCTCTAAAAGCGAATCATTATCATAAACTATATCATTAATAACAGTATCAGAGCAATTCAACATAAAGAAAAATCTGATCCACAAAATATCTCTGTGGGCAAGCAATCCAGACCCACTAAAAAGAGGGACAACCAGTCCTCATCTGTCGGGGGTACAACAAAAATCCCCTGATAGATTAGTCCACAGTCACGGAGGGGCCTGTGAAGAATTGCTCACCTGGTCCCTGTTAGACTTCCTCTCTATTTGCTGCCAGTCATTTTACTTGATATTCATTATTAAGTCCAATAAGTCCAGTTGAGAGTCTCATTTTCAGACAAGTTTCCACCCAAGCTTTTTCAGGGGGGGGGGGGGTTAAAGGATACACATCATGTAAAAGCTCATATTGACAATACCCAGGAGTATATATATCAGAGTTCTTCATGAGTATCCAGTTTAGGACTGTCCACTTGGGATGGTATTACCACTGTGTGATTTACAGATGAACTCCACATTTTGAAAGAGCTGTGTTCCGTGTTAGATGTTGCAGCAGAGGTTAAGGAGTCTTGCTGTAGTTTGTTTTTAAAATGTATAATTTTTTTATTTCTTTACTAAAGCCTTCCTGCAGGACACTATCAGACATCTTCACCCAGTCTCATCTATAGTATCCTGACACTAAGATTTGTTTTTTCTGTCTTAGCAGCAGTGACCTGACTACCAGCTGAAGTATGTAATTTTTGTTTGATTCATCTATGCAGTGGGTTACAGCACACCCCATCCCTATAAAAACAACTAACCAAATACAAAAACTAATGGGACTTTAAAGGTGCAACACAATACTCTCGTAGCATTGATAATATCAATATCTCCTCTCCATTCTTCTGAAGAAGTGATATAAAATTATTTTTCTTCCCACAGAATATGTTGAGTCAAGTTGACCATACTATATCATACTGGTATTGGAATGGAAGACTGTCCATTAACATAGGAATATAGACTGATATGTACATGTAACCATATTGTGTTAAGGAAGAAACCAATCTACAGTTGACACTCAAAAATCCGGCAACCTCCTAACCCGAGGAGTGACGAATTTTCGAAAATTCCAGATTTTGAAAGTTATACTTACCTTCACACACATGCCAGCCTTCCTCGCATCACACCCACGGACATCTGGCACAGTTCTGGGGAGCAGGCAGCAGGGACGTCTCAACGTCTATTTAATGTAGCAAGCAAAACAGCTGTTTCTGCAGAACACCGCCATCAAAACATAAGTGGCCAAACAGTGTACTACACTCCCTGTATTGAAAATGCGCTCTGAAATCCATGCCGGAAAACTGAAGGAAACAGATTATCAATGGCCGCATTTTCGATTGTCAACTGTATATGGAAGTGGTAATGTTGGAATATATGTAATTTTACAGAGGTTTTTTTTATTTCTGTGAATAAAATGTATAGAATTTTATTGAAACTGAATTTTTGTTGGGAGAATTTTGTGTCACTTTACAGTTCCATTTTTTTTTGTAGATGGATACCAGTTGAAGTAATCAATCAAAAAAAAAATGGCAGACCAATGGCTGCTTCCTGTAGAATATCTAGATACCAGTCTCTACGCAGCTTTCTTTCTTACCTAGTCTCAACACAACTTCCACTTCCAAGAGCAGCATAAGTCAACTGCAGTACTGATGGCCGACATTTCCAGGGATTTCTTTATCTACTAGCAGCAGTGTCTGACTACTACACAACACTGAAATCACTGCTGGGGCATGCCTATACTATTGATAGGTTCTTGTTGGAGCATGTACTATGTATATAAAGCATCTAATAGAACACTCTCCCGCTTCCCAGCACCAAAGCTGGTATCCAGAGTTTCCTGCTCCTCATTGCTCATTGGTGGACTAAGACATTAGGGGAGTGCTGGATTTGCAAAACAAATTTTGGCCAAATAGCAGAACTAAACCGAAGGACAAATGTTCTGGTCACATTTGTTATTGATTATTGTGTTTGAAAAGCATCAGTATTAAATGCAGCATTCACACAGAGTAGGTAACCTCTTTAGAAACTGTATCTGTTTATTGTCCCACAGTCACCCAAGAAATTCAAACTTTAATTTTTTTTATCATTTTTCATGGTAAGTCTGAATTTGATTGGTGGCTATAAGGTGATCCAAACAGTTTGGAGCAAACATTTCGTACATAAGGCCATGTTAACCACATACCTTAAGGATGAAACATTGTATGTATAGGCTAATATCCATGAAATTACAACTAATGTCTATCCAGTTTCTTTCATGTAACAGTTCTACAATGTAGTCAAATCCCACAAGCATCATTCTGCAATTATAATAATGTATCATGAACTTCCCAAATTAATGAAATATTTATTACTCACTGCTTTATTTTGCTTTTCTCCTGGGATTCTATTTCTGCACATATTGAATGGGCTTGCAAGCTGTGCGACATCCCTGTGTGGAACAGAACAATGGCAAGATGCTTCAACAACAGATTACTATTTTATTTTCTTAACAATGAAATTCAGAACAGTAAAGGAAGGAAAGCGTGCCTTAACATTAGATCATTTTCCAGTTTAATGAGTGCTGCTTCATTAATAATATTCTGTATTTTATTTAATCACAATGCTCTTAGAAGGCATTTATATGAAGGTAAAGACTGTTAAAATTATTTATGTTTTTTTCGCATGTACAATTAATTTAAAAAATATATAATTTTATAGTAAGTTACTGTTTTTATTGTGTTATAAAATTGAAAAGTTGCTAAAACTGCAGAACTAAGATTTTATAAAGATACAAGATCCATAAACAAAGAAAACATCATTTAATTTATCCTCACCATAATCTGCAATGTTCCATAACCCACAGCCAGCATTTACTTTACAGTGAGATGGCCATACTACACTAAAATATGATGCCTGGCTTATCTTACTTTCATTGGCTTATCTAATTAACCTAACAATTGGTTCAACATCTGACTATTGTTTATATTAGTTAAAGTTTAGGTGGTTTCCTAAAAAATAATTCCTGCAAAAAGAAAATTTAAGGCCCTATTCACACGCATGTTCTTCCTGTGCAATGCTATGCATTGTAATATTGCACTAATTTTAAAAGTAAATGTTTTTTATGGTTATACTTTAAAATACTTTGTAAATAACTGTTGGTATTGCCAGTAAAACTATATGAAAAAACCCTCTTCCATCTGCAATAAAATCCCTGCTGCTGTTGCTGCTGTTGCTGCTGGCACAGATAATAATTCTTTAATTGAATAGCAATGCCTCGCACCACCTTACAACCCTTTAGATCAGCTTTTCTTGACCATTTTATTACTTAAGAACCTTTGAAAAAAAGTTCAGGTCTCATTGTATCTCTGAAAAAAATGATAAAAAAAATCTCAAGGTACATTAACGTGCCCAATGAGCTATACAATTATTTTAATACAATAAAAAGAAATGTAGCTTACCTATGGGTGTGTTTTACATTAATGGCAGATTTTTTATTTAAATCAAACTACAAAAATCATTAAAATGATCTGAATATTATTAACATAAATGCAGCCGGTATAAATTTTGGCATCCTCTAAAATTAATAATCAGTAAAGAAGTGACTTCTGTTCAGAACAAGTGACGTCAGATTGGTGGTTTGTAGACAATATTCTCTTTGCATTGGAGGACAGTGTAGATGAGAGATCAATTCTTCATGGCTTACTGCCCAAGAAACCCCTAGCAAACTTGTGGAATCCCCAGGTTCCATACAACCTTAAAACTGCTTTAGAATGATGGCATATAGGACTATCTATTGGTGCCTAGGAAAATAAAATAAATGTACTGTTTAGTTCCTTAGTAATCTCACTTTTTCCAAATTGTCTAGAAGGTGCTGGGGAAAAATAGTTTCTCAGCTGTATTTAGCATAAAAGAGAAATAAACTTCAGATCTTAAAAACCTAAAGTTCTTAAAGTCAAAATGTCAACTTACATTGAAAATACCTTCTTCTGTCTATTCATTTCTACAGTCACTTCTATATTGTACCCATAGTGGTCACATAGACTGAATTTAAAACTTGATGAGCCTTTGTTGATCTCTAATACATGATGTATTGATCGGTAGTTTATACAATAAAGATAATGTTCTTTCTGTTTTCTTTTTAGAACATTGCATTTCTGGCAAAACCAACTCATATTTTCTGTTCTTGCTGAAAATATGATTTATCTGAAATTGAAAATCTAATATAGCCACCACATCCAAGGTCTGGCACTTAGCAATATATTAAAATGCAATTTTCCTTAGGCAAAATACAGTTGAAAACAGGTATCAGCCAATTTGATAAATAGACTGAATATAAAGAAAATTAAATCTTGGTTAAAAATGTACAAAGAAATTTTAGAAAACCTTAAGATACTAATGATAAATATACCCTAAACTACCATAAATCCTTAACTGAAAGCTTTACTTACCTTCTCTCTTCAGTCCAACAAATCATTGTTTTTTTTCAGTACTCTGCTTTTTTAGAATGGCGATGGAAGTTTGGCAAAGCTTTATATTGGAGCTTACATTTAGGTGTAAAATGTGTAATTTACATAGTAATTTGTTTATTGACACCGATTACTTTTTATTAGGTGGGAAATTAGATTGTTCAATGAACCTAAATGTACTTGTACTGTATTATGTAGAGATAGTTGAAGAAAGTAGAAGTTGAACAGCACAGTGGCCCAGTGGTTAACATTCTTGCCTTTGCAGCACAGGGTCCAAGGTGTGAATCTTGATCAACACACTGTGCCTGATTTATCAACCAAATGTGCGAATGCTCGACGCGCGTAAATACACAACGGTTGTCAAGTTCTATTACCACGAATCTGGGCCGAGTTCTAGTGAACTCGCCTGCAAAAATGAGCTTAGACCTTGAATACCCCAATTAAGGTGATTAATTTTCACTTTTAATTTTTAAATCCAATGGTGAGGTGATAGCAATTATTTAGCGCACACCTGCTCCCTCTTCTGTGCGCATCTCCAGTCGATTACAGGTTAGTTTGAATCTTTAGTGCTTAATGTTTGTTTGTGTAAGTGCTATTTTTTAATGTTACATTATACTCATTCACAAACTTGCTTCATTTAGAGTTACATTTGTTGTACTTGTTGTTTTGATATTTTTTCTTTTGGTTGCAACACTGCAAACTAATTTCTATCAAGCTGGATATATACTAACTAGAACTTTCTAATATGTCACCACACAATAGTATGAGTGTAAAAAATTTAAATTTCATTCTAGTTTAGCTTTAGAGAAATCAAATATATTAATAAAGGATTATAGGCAAACATGTTACATGTATTAAGGCATTACATTTAGTGATTTCACTTGTGTGTGTATGTCAAAATACATTTAAATGTATATAAATACATATGTATTTTCATTAGTACTATTTTGCATGGTTTATGTGTGTATGTGTGTGTGTGTGTTGTTTAGCAATTCCACAAGTATTGAGTACAAATGTATGCATGGTTTCCACTCCAAACTGCTGATTGACCCCCCTTGTTGCCTTTGTCCCATTCTCAAAGTCACATTGTCACATATTGCTATTTTAATGTATTTTGTACATATTTCTTTTATGAATAAAATGTTGTGGTTTGGATTTCTTTGGATTTTTTTAATTTTCTAACATTTGCACTTATGTTAATTTGTAGTAGTGTAAAAGTTTTTGTTTTCATTATGCTGTGCTGCCTGATCTTAGCCCTATTGTATACAAGCACACTTCCACTTGCTGACTAAACAGGTTGTCAATTAGTTGTCCAGCTGAGTTGCGTACTTATTCTAACACAGCTGATGGTAATGTAAGGAGGTCCAGGTTGCCAAGCACAACATCAAACCTCATTGATTGCCAAGCTCACAAGCAGGGTCAGGCACTCTTAGAAAAAAACAGATGTTCTGTTGTTGCTCCACTTAATTTTGCTCATTAAATACCGGATTGTATGCATAATTTAGGTGTTTACATAAAATAAATAGTACTAGTATCTAAAACTTCCAGGGACAAATACACTTTGTGCCGGGTATTGCAGTGGAACTGCAGATTAACTCTCAATAGAGTTTCTCCATTGAGAGTTCATCTGCAGTTCAGTTCCCACAATCACCGGGCTGATAAGTACCGTGACCGTGGGAACTGAACTGCAGATAAACTCTCAATAGTTAAACTCCATTGAGAGTTCATCTGCAGTTCCACTGCAATCCCCGGCACAAAGGAAAGCTGAGGAAAGCTTTCCTCAGCTAATCACAGGGCATTAGAGGTTTTGAATGGGGAGACTTGTCCCCATTTAACCTCTAGTGCCAGGGATCGTACACTGAGCTGATCAATGAATGCAGCCACAGCTGCATTTATTAATCAGCACAGCCCGGAATCTTTTTCATTTTTTTTTTTTTAATTTGATTTTAATTTAAAGCATGGTAAGCAATATGCCTAAAAATATCCTCTTTGCATATTTATTTCTATAATTTCTCTTTTATATGTATATGAACACACATAATGCATAATGCACACATACATACATATATATATATGAATGTATGTACATACATGAGTGCACATGAAACAAACAATATCAGAGGGGGTGCTGAGAAGTTCCTGGCTTTGCCCCCTTCCAGATTAAGTAGAAAAATGAGTGTGGGGGCATATGGCAGCCTAATATCTTATTATGTAACTGTGAAATTATCGGGTCTTTGCGATTCCTAAAACAGTTTTTTCTTTTAGTGAAAAGCTGTGATGGCAGAGATTCACAAGCAAGTTTCACGTTGATAGAATTATGGTCTGTCATGAAGTTTTTGTTTCTCCATGGAAAGTCAGCAAAGGACTTTGATGAACACTGGGGAAGAAGTGTCTGTCTTACAGCACTGTCAAAACCTGGATATCTCGTTTCAAGACGGGGCATTTCACCGTTGAAGATGAGCCCCGCAGTGGGTGCCCCCCAACCTCAACTGACCCGGCAACCTGCGATACTGTCCATGAGCTGATTATTGAGGAACGGTGAATATCCCCCAAAAAGGTAGCCCAAATACCTGACATCTCACGGGAGCGTGTTGGCTTTGTTATCACCACTATCCTAGACATGCGCAAGCTTGTGGGTGCCACAATGTTTGAACATTGATTAGAAGAAGGAATGAGTTGAAGCATCCAAAGCCATTTTGGTCCATTTTGAAGCTGCACAGGACTTTTTAGCTAGGTTAGTGAGTGAGGATGAAACCTGGCTCCACATCTATGATCCTTAAACCAAGGAACAGTCAAAGCAATGGTGCGGGTTCCCACGGCCGAAGAAGTTCCGAACCCAGAAATCGACCAAAAAAGTCATGGCGTCGGTTTTCTGGGACAAAGACAGTATTCTGTTGGTGGACTACCTACCTCAGGGTTCTAATATCACCGGACAGTATTATGCTAACCTCCTCGACCAGCTGAAGTAGGCAAATAAGAAGAAATGCAGTGGAAAGTTGACCAAAGGGATCAATTTTTTGCAGGACATTGCACCTGCGCACACGTCCAATGTTATGGCTGCCAAATTGAACACCCTGGGTTTCCAATGGGTCCACCATCCCCCCTACTCAGCTGACCTGGCCCCTTCGGACTAAAATCTATTCCCGAATTTGAAGAAACACCTGAAAGGGCAACGGTTTGAGGACATTTCTGACATCGAAGAAGCTGCTGAGAGCTGGTTTGGGGCCCAACCAAAGGACTTTTATTTGAACGGTCTAGAAAAGCTGCAACTACGCTGTACCAAGTGCAACAGTCCCAGTGGGAATATCCTGAATAAATGTGTTATTTCATAACTCTGACTCTCGTCTTTGTGGGCAAAGCCACTCTGAGCACTCCCTTGTACACCTAAAGAGAAGAACCTACTGGAATGAGGATCCTTCTCTGGAAATTTATTCAACTGATAGAAAAGTTCACACAACAGTTCACGCGCACATAGTGGTTACGCTTTGGCGCACAACAATGCGCATCACACTGAGTTTTAATAAGCCAATTGTGCTGTTTTTAGCCAGTCATATAAGGGAACTGCTTAAATACAAGCATAATCGAGTTTTTAAATTGTAGGTCCTGGGACATTGTGAAATAGATCACATAAAAACAAACCCCCCAAAATCAAACAATTACAAACTTTTTCAAAACTTTATTCAAAATAAACCTATTTGCTAAAAGGTCACAATAAAATAGAAAGGACACACAGACACTACTAAATATACATGACAAAATAAAAAAAAAAACAGAAAAAAACACATGTAAACCCACACTTCCATATAAAGCCAAATTAGTTCAAAAATGGCCCAACAAATATTGCATTCCAAAAATACTTACCAAATCAATATGCAATTTGGACCTATCAAGGCTGAAAAACTAGATTAGAAAATATTTATGCAGTAAAAACATTTAAAGGTGGCAATATGGACATATTATTGAAATGAAACAATATGGCCACAAACACAATAACATAGCATTAACATTGACTTCTTAATTGCAAAATGGACATTGAAATATTCAAAGTTGAAAAAACAAAAGCAGCTTTTGTGCTAAATGGTAAGCAAAGTATCAAATGTAGCAACATAGATTAGGCTATCAAACAGAACAACAGCCCTCCTTGACAAAAAAATTAAGACAAAGGAAAAAAGCAGGTTAGACAACACCTATATATATATATATATATATATATATATATATATAAAGCTAAATCCGAAGTTCGTTTGCGCGCGTATTCGCATTCCGGCATCATACCCCTCAAACCTATTTATCAACAGATTTTCAGCTGCCGAGAATAGGCTGGAGTAATCTCCCGACATTTATCAATTTAAATGATTGTATGCTTCGAGGTGCGCTTCTTCCGCAGCTTGAAACTAGCGAGCTTGCATTAAAAGTCAATCTTCCCTAAAAAAATCATTCTTTCAAATGGCACACATCTTCGAGTTAGCCCTAAATAAAAATGTATGATGTGTTCAAATGTTTTAAACATATATATTAACTTAGAAATAAACATATTTTTAAATTGCCTAATATTTTCAGGTTCGGAAAGAGATAAATGATTTCAACTGATTTTCAAGAGATAGCTGTTTCAACTGTTTACCTAAACACCAACGTACCTAAACACTTATGATGCCTGACCCTAGGAACCACCTGGTGATAAATCCCTGAGAACATTGGCAGGCAAGACCTCGCTTTTGCCAGCGGCCTAGATCATCCACCCACGTTCTTCTTTGCTTCTCTAGATATATATATATAGATATAAATACATGTATAGATCTCTTTGATAAATATTTAAATACATATAAACATAGTATAAAAATGTGAAAAGATATACATATTTCTAAATATATGTCTTTTCATATTTTAATACTATATTTATATGTATTTATATTTAATTTTATATATATATATATATATATATATATATTTATATGTCTTTTCATGTTTAGGCTTGGTCTACACAGGCTGTTTTAAAAACGCATGTAAACTTTTCTGCCACGTTTATATGTGTTTTTATGCACTTTTATAAGTGATTGTAAGCTTTTTAAGAAAGCTTCCCATGAAAACAATAGGGGCTTTAAGTGTTTTTAGCAGGATTTGGAATCTGGAAGCCCCCTTTAATAAGGAGACTCCCAGATCTCTGCCATCTCTGCCACCTCACCCTGGGGAATGATTACAGGGGTACTCAATCCCTAAAAGGCGAAAAAATGACCTTATCCGGATTAGCCCTGTGGAACGCTTTCACTAGGCGACTAGCATTACCGTGGGTCGCTGGAATCCACATTCTCTCCTCCAGACCGTACCCCTTTCAGTGAACGAGATACTGGAGAGATCAGCAGAGAATTCGGGAGTCCAGTATCCTGGCAATCTGAAATTCTAGATTACCGTCCATCATGACAGGAGGGGGAGGCAAAGAAGACGGTCCCACTGGTTCGACATATCACTTCAACAGTGATTTGTGGAACACATTATGAACCTTTAACGCCTGTGGAAGCTCGAGACGAAAGGCAACCGGGTTAACAATGGCTGAGATCTTATATGGACCAATAAACCTTGAACCCAGCTTCCAAGAAGGTACTTTCAACTTAATGTTTCTTGGGGACAGCCACACAGAAACACCCACTCTTAGGTCCAGACCACTCATACGTCTCTTGTCAGCCATACGTTTATACTTGTTGCCCATCCAAAAATCATTAAATTATTTTGAATTTTCCACCAAATAGATAACAAAGAAGAGGAGTACCAGAGTAGAGTACCAGAAAATGTGCCAAATTGCGGATGGAACCCATATGCCCCAAAAAACAGCAACTTATCAGTGCCTCCTGCCTACGGTTATTTATGGCAAACTTGGCCAAAGACAAATATGAAGACCACTCCTCCTGATTTTCCTGAGACAAAACATCTCAAATAAGTCTCCAGATTCTGGTTAGTGCGTTCCATCTGTCCGTTCAACTGAGGATAAAAGGCCGAAGAGAAGGACAATTGTACCCCCAGACGAGTACAGAACGCCTTCCAGAATCTGGAAACAAACTGAGTCCCCCTATCAGACACCACATCCGAGGGAATATCGTGTAGCTCCACGATGTTTTCGACAAACACTTGTGCGAGGGTTTTAGCATTAGGTAGCCCTTACAATGCAATAAAGTGTGATAAAATCCATGGATAAATGAGTCCAAGGCCGGGATGGGATTGACAACAGAAGTAGGGATCCAGAAGGCTGAGTATGTGTCACCTTAGCACGAGCACAAGTACTACACGCTGACACATATGTCCTCAACACATTTACGCAACCCCGGCCACCAGAATCTACGATAGATGAGATCGACCGTGGATCTGTTCCCAGGGTGTCCTGTAAGGACTGTACAGTGGTGTTTCTTGAACACCATGTGTCATAATTCATAAGGAACAAACAACTTTCCCAAGGACAAGAATCCAGTGCATCTCCCTGGGCCTCCAATACCTCTGCCTCAAGATCGGGATAAAGGGGATTACTACCCCTTCAGACAATATCGGACCAGGATCTTCCGAATCACCCCCCCAGGAAAGCTACGCGACAAACGTTCTTAACCCCAGGGCGATAGGTGACAATGAAATTGAATTTGGTAAAAAAACAATGACCATCTGGCCTGTCTTGGGTTCAGACATTTAGCTGACTCCAAATACGCCAGGTTTTTGTGATCAGTAATTAACGTAATAGGATGAATCGCTCCTTCCAACCAATGACGCCATTCCTCAAAAGCCAACTTGATGGCCAGCAACTCTCTATTACCTACGTCATAATTTTTCTCTGCAGAGTTTTTTAGAGAAGAAAGCACATGGGCGCCATTTACTAGGTGAAGGACCCTGCGATAAGACTGCTCCTACCCCTACTTCAGATGCGTCAACTTCCACAATAAATGGTTGTGACATATCTGGTTGCACGAGTATAGGAGCAGAAGCAAAACACTCCTTAACAGCTGAAAAGGCTTGTAATGCCGCATCCGACCAGACGGAGAAATCTGAACCTTTCCTCGTCATGTCTATTAAAGGTTTAACCACAGTCGAGTAATTCCAAATAAATTCATGGTAGTATATGGTAAACCCAAAAATCGCATAAGTGCTTTCAGATTTTCGGGTCGATCCCAGTCCAACATCGCACCAACTTTTTTAGGGTCCATACAAAAACCTGAAGATGAGATTAAGTAACCCAGGAACTGCACCTCCGGAACTGCAAAAACATACTTCTCCATCTTCGCATGCAATTTATTCTCTCTAAGGATCTGTAACACTTGTTTCACGTGATCCTGATGAGTCACCATGTCTGGAGAATAAATTAGTTTATCATCCAGATACACCACAACAAATCTGCCCACCAGATGATGAAAGATGTCATTAATGAAATGTTGAAAAACCGCAGGAGCATTGGTTAACCCAAAAGGCATGACCATATTCTTAAAATGACCCTCAGGGGTATTAAAGGCCGTCTTCCATTCATCCCCCTCTCTGATCCTTACCAGATTATGCGCCCCTCTCAAATCCAATTTAGAGAACACCTTGGCGCCGACAATCTGATTAAACAAATCCGGGATTAAAGGAAGGGGGTAAGGGTCACAGACAGTAATACGGTTAAGCTCACGGAAGTCCAAACATGGCCTCAGAGTTCCATCCTTTTTCTTTACAAAGAAAAACCCGGCGGAGATTTGGATTGTCTAATATGACCTTTAACCAAACTCTCGGTGATATATTCTCACATGGCCACTCTTTCCGGTTCAGAAAGATTATACAATCGAGACTTGGGCAGCTTAGCTCCAGAATAAGGTTGATGGGACAATCATACTCCCGAGGTAACTCCTGGTCTCCACTTTCAGAGAATACATCAGAAAACTCAGAAATAAACGAAGGTACAACCTTAGTGGTTACAACAGAAAGTGATGTGTTAAGACTGTCTATGTTGTCCATGCAATAATTACTCCAATCGAGAATCTGTCTCGCTTGCCAATCGATGGTAGGATTTTTGCTTAACCATGGTAAACCTAGTACCAACGGAGCAGACAGACCCTCCAGCACAAAGCACGAGATGGATTCTTGATGAAAATCACCCACCTTTAAAACGGATGTCCTGCACCTTTTTTGACAAATATTTTGTTTTTATTACAAACAACAACACAGAAACAAGTAAAAACAAAGAGAGAGTCAGATAACCTCACGTGCAGCTTGTCTCACAGATCTTTTAACTTCAGTCACTAAAGGGACCGTGACAGTTTCAATGTCCATTTTTCAAGAAGTCAATGTTAATGCTGTATTGTGTTTGTAGCCATAATGTTTCATTGCAATAATATGTCTTTATTACCACCTTTAATCATCAACCATCAGTTGTGTGATGTGCATTGTTGCATTGTGCGCCAATGCAGACCCGCTATGTGCGCGTGAACTGTGTGCGCGTGAACTGCAATCTATCGGTTGAAAAATGCGCCAGCCGCTTTTGCAGAGAAGGATATTGTTTATTTGCCTTCATGTGAACTCATGTATGTACATACATGCACAGATGTATGTATAGATTTATATGTGTGTACATACGAGTACACAAGAGAAATTATAGGAAGAAATAGGCAGGGAGTTTTTTTTTTTGGGCATATTGTTTAACTTGCTTCAAATTGAAAAGATAGCCTACTTCATCCTATGATTTCTGATGTCATGGGATTGGCTTTAAAGCAACATTCATGGAGGATATTGCTTCTGGTAAAAGGATGAATCCACCTTTATGTGCTTCCACTACCAAGCTGAGGTGAGTAAGTGAATATATAGTGGGTTAAGGTCTAAAATGCCATTCAAACCTGTATAAACACCCTGAAAGGCTGTAAAAGCAAGAAAATATGTTTGCCACAAAGTGTTTTGTCCCTGGAAGTTTTGAATTTTGTAAACACCTAAATAATTCACACAATACAACATTTAGGAAAGCAAAATTAAGTGGAGCAACAAGAGAACATCCATTTATTTCTAGGGATGCTTGACCCTGCTTGTGAGCTTGGCAATCAATGTGGTTTGATGTTGTGCTTGGCAACCTGGACCTCCTTCCATCAGGTGTGTTAGAATCAGTATGCAGCTGGACAGCGAATTGACAACCTGTTTGGCCAGGACGTGGAAGTGTGTTTGTATACAATAGGGCTAGGATCAGGCAGCACAGCACAATGGGAGCAAACCTATAACACTACTACAAATGAACAGAGGCATTCTGTAGAATAGTGGCAGCAAATCAACATGAGTGAAGTATATTAAACGAAAAATACAGCTTATTCTGCAAATGTCAGATTATTAAAAAAACAAATAAAAGAAATAAAAACCATGCCAATGTATTCATAAAAGGAATATGTACATAATACATTCAAATGACAATATGACTTTGAAAATGGGACAAAGGCAAGGAGGGGGGTCAAATAGCAATTTTTAGTGGAAACCATGCATACATTTGTACTAAATATTTGTGGATAAAATTACAAAACATTACTGAAGAATTGCTAAACAAGAGAAACCATAATTAGAAACCAGGCACAAAAAAATTGCAGCACCAGATGAAGCTAACAATAATGAAGATTACAAAAAGTCACATCAATGCATACCATCAAAGCAAACTTACTTGATTAATCTTCCTAGCGGTAACCCCGAGTGTGACTCAGGGTGGAAAAAAGTTGCTGAAAGGGGTACCCC
>NC_092860.1:103389178-103393667 GCF_032062135.1 Pyxicephalus adspersus | reverse complement strand
ACACAGGTAAAATCACTAAATGTTCCTTGATACATTTATTATACCATCTTTGGCAACAATCTTGTTTTCAAATATTTGATTTCTTTAAAGCCAAACAAGAATGAAATTTGAATCAGATCCAAAATGCTTTTGACCTTTTTTTTTTACATTCATACTATTGTTTTATGAGATTACATATTATAAAGTGCTAATTATTACATTTACAGCTTGATATAAATTAGTTTGCAGTGTTGCAACCAAACAAAAAAGTATCAAAACAACAACTGCAACAGTATAAGTAACAGTAAAAGTATAAATGAAGCAATTTTGTGAATTAGTATAATGCAACATAAAAAATGTAACATAAAAATGTAGCACTTACCATAAGAAAGATCAAGCACTAAAGATTCAAATTGACCTGTAATGGACCGTAGATGCGCACGGAACAGGAAGCTGGTGTGCACTAATTAATTACTCTGACATCACCATTGACAGAGCTTAACAGATCCCTTGAATTACCCCACTGCTCATTTATCAATGCTGTAAGCTGGCAGGCGATTGCACTAGTACTCGGCCCCGGCTCGAGGTAATACACCGCGGCGCATATTTTTGCGCATTTGTGTGATAAATCAGCCTCAATACCTCAAACGCCAGTGTAATCCTTAATGTGTCCTCTAGGTTTGTGCTGTGCTTGTTTTCTTCACAATCAATATAAGTGAATAACCAAAAGTATATTCACACATCTCAGTTCACAGAGAGCCTAAGCACTTTCATTGTTCAGATTACTATGCAAATTCTTTATAAATATACCCCTAGGTCCAGAGTTTGGTGAGCACCAAGTATAGAGGTGGGGTGTCTTAAGTAACAAGATTTTCACACAAGGCAAATGGGTGTGTTTGTCTCAGGCGAACATCTGACATGTGGTACCTCAATGACGTTCATCAGTTTGTTACTGTGGATTGATGAATGACTGATGCGCATTCCTATAAAGAAAAGCACAGCAGGGAGCTGCTCACTCATCCTCCCCCCTTCTCTCTGCTATGAACATTGCACTGTGTGTACAGCTATTGTACGTTTATCTGTCACTGGAAATTATCACAAAAAAATTGCTTCCAATGACAATCCCCTAATGTCTATCTGACATCTGTACGGGGCTTTAACGTTTTCTGCCAATGCATACTTTATACACAAATATTACATTTCGCTGAATATCTTTCTGCATTGCAAAATTTTCATGAACATGATACTGAAATATTAGTAAAAGCAATCAAAATACTATATATAACAAAATACATTTATTGTGAAGCTTCACCAAGTTATAGGAGATAGGTAGTTCCTTCTTTTTGTAAGCTTTTTTAATCAGGAGAACACTAGGTGGCATAAGCGATGTATTCCAGTTTAACATTGGCTCTTACAATGACATATTTTATGTAGAATGGTTCATGTGCAAGGACCAAGAAACTAAGCTGACTGTAAACAAATTTTTAAGTAACATGGACACAATCAGCTTCTGTAACCTTGTAAACTGAATGTGTCCTTAACACAGATTGGTAATAATATATTGCCACAACAGGCAGTGCAGATTGCTGCCTAAACTGAAATATATCTGTAGATCCTGGCATATGGATTGAGTCATGTGATGACAGAATGTAATGTTATGCACAAATAAATTGTTAACTAAATAGAAAATTATTTTATGTGTGTTATCTAATGATATATACTTACCTTCTTATAAAAACTGAACACATTACTAACAGTCTTTTACAAACATGACTCATGATCAGTTTAAATCAAACAGTATACTAAAAATGCATTCTGGATTTTGTAAGGTATTTAATAATAGTCTGGTACACAAATCGAGCATAAAAGTTAGGTTTGGGGGAAATTATTATACGTGAATTGTACAAGAACTTGGTAAAGGAATAAAGGCAAAGGGATGGTATAAAAATTGTCATGCAAGAGCAACTGTGTACCACAAGGGATACATATATGCGGCAAATATTCTTCTTGTTTTATTCCCAAATTGCTAAATTGTTATGAGAGGATGAGAATTATTACCAAGATGTCAGAATAATACCGTACCTATTGGTCATAATAAATGAACACAAACAAATTTTCTTATTTGAAAAGCAACAAAGTAAAAACTCAATGTTGGGTGTAGCCACATCTTTAACACATTACTTGGGTGTAGCCACATTAGGACATTACTAACTAGAGCTTGACCCTATACAGCCAAGATCATTAATTACAAAATTTTAAAAAAGTTTTACAAACACATTTAAACAGAGATATTTAAATCTCAGAATAATCATTTGTCCATTTTAAAATCCCCTGGCCACTGATAACAGCCCCCTACAACCCCTCCTCTCCACCAGTGCTCACGTTTGCCCTTCCCTTATAATGATTCCCCCTCCACCCTTTGCAACCTTCTTAAACTGATCACCCCTGTCTCCTGCAACACTCGTATATTGCCCATTGTTCTCCTTTTTGAAGCTCACCTGTTTTGCTCAGAATCTAATCTTTATCACTACTAAGCTGTGCAGAAGATAGGTCTATTATCAGGCATGGCTGTCCATGCTGCTGTACTGCTTGCATATTGTTGTTCTGCCATTAGCAGCAGCTAAGAGAGTGGAAGAGGCTTGAAAGGGTAATGTCTGAGAAAAAAGACTTCACATGGACAAAAAAAAAACATGTAATTAGTTATGTTCAGAGGAGAACATACAAATAGCTTTACTTTTTTTCATTGACGTTGCATTCCTCAGATATTCCCAGTCCCTACCTGCAGACTGACATACCATCTACAAAAAGGAAATTAAATATCAAAGTTAAAGTGTGCAGCTAATCATACTTCTGAAGAGAACATACAAATACTTTAAATTTAAAAAAAAAGTTGTCCAGAGTTCAGGTGCATTTTACCTGATCTCCAATATAAGTCAGACTAGACTTTCAGCTTACAAGCAATTTAAGCAGCTGGCTATGACAATGGTCATGTTTAAGTAAATTTTTGTGGACATTTTTTTGCAAAATATATCAGTGCGGCTTCAAGCCAATTAGAAAAAACAATGGTTGCACATAGTTTACTATGAATTTCCACCCCTGACTGTTCTTCCATCTTGATTGATAAACCTGGGTTATGGTATGATAATCAAAATGCTGGACTACACAGTGTAAACTCCTTTCTTTTTAATAGAGTATGTGTGAAAAGCCTAAGGGGGTCTTGTAGAATACAGTGAATATTAGTGGAGTAGTAGATGACTGCGATAGGAGTCTTATGTGTATGCATAACATATAAAAGCCAATCAAAAATCTTGTTCACTGAAAAGTATAGACCAGTCTAAAATCTTGGTCTGTACTGCTTTGGGATAGGAAGGCGGACCCAGATCCTTCCTTCCTATCCCAAAGTTCTGCCCATGTAATAATTTAACAAAGATGGCAACAGCAGGTTGCCAAACCAAACTTCCCAGACTCTTGCAGTAATTGACCTCATTACACAAGAACCAAGACCAAAAGAGCGGGGTCACCAGGCATATGCATACTGATAGCTATTTACACTTTTTCTAATTTTCTTTCTAACCCCTTTAGACTAATCACAACCAGTCTCAGAAAAGATACTTTTTGGATCATCTTTGATAATCATTACTGATCATCGGTTTATGGGATCTGTTTATAAAGAATAAAATGCCACATTGCCAAGTATTTGCCAGCAAAAATAATAATTTGCCTACATTCAAGTACATTCATCATATTTATTTAGTAGAGCATTACACCATTTTACTCCTCCACAGGAGAATTATAAAATATGGACACATCTATTAAGGAGCATTTATCATGCTAAATTATATCCAGAAATATTCCTATGGAGGACAGCACTGCATATAAAATAGCAGATGTTGTTGATGTAAATGTGGTGAATGGTGGTAAATCTGGATTAATGTACCCTTTATAAACGTATCCCTATGTTTCCCTCATGCTCTGTATATATTTATATTGTTTAAGAAATAAGATACCTAACTTAAGTTTGGAAGTAAACCATATTGCAACTTTGGCAATGCATAGAAAAACAATTGAAATAAAAGGTAAATTTTAACAAATATTTCTTAAAATACAAAGTCCTTTTGGTATGTTTGAGAAGCTAGAGTGGGGTCAGTTATCTAATATACATTATTAACAGCAGTGCAGAACAGAGCCTCAGCTCTTTCCTGTAAACAAAAACAAGATGGCATTGAAAAAAAACTGATCTATAAACCTCTGAATTCAGAATGTGTTTTTTTTACAATTGAATCATCCATCAAATATTATAGTATCATAATGTATCAAAAGCAAAATAGAATAAAATGGTATTTGTTTTATCAGGAGTCATACTGCTAGAACCAACCTACTCTTTACAAATATGGGCGACTGTATGAAAATGTAGTATGTAGTCAAAGCAGTGCAATCTGTTGTGTTTTACTCTATATATATATATATATATATATATATATATATATATATATAAATAAAATAGGTAAAT
>NC_092860.1:103373645-103388992 GCF_032062135.1 Pyxicephalus adspersus | reverse complement strand
TGTTGCCTTAAAATTTAAAAATCTCCATAGATAAAAGAAATGAACTAGTTACTGGCACATTTATTATCTACAAAAATATAGCACAAAAAATTGCAACCCCTTGGGCCTTCTGGTCCAGATCTTCCCAGAAAACCCTGGAATTCTAAAAAAAAAAATATTGGGAAAATGTATTAAGATATTGTTTGCAAAAACTTATGACAGTAATAATAAAATGCCATATGATGGAACTGGGGATCGAGGAGCAACTTCATAGATTACGCGGAACACTCTGAGTAATTAGCCTCACAGAGCTTTAAAGACAAAAATGTAGAATTAAAGGGGATTCTTCTAGAAATTCAATTCTCAATTAGTCTCCAACAAAGAGCAAAAATTTTCTAAAGACCAGGAAGCTTTTTTATTCGAAAAAGCTTATAAATGGTTCAATACTCGTAAACTACTGATCGTAGTAAAACCACAGATGAGAGTGGATCAGAGTGCTCCTCACAGGGCTCTCAAAGTTCCAACTTGATGATAAGAAATATTAGACAAGGCAATAAAAGACAGGGGGATTTACATTTGCTCAAAGAATGAAAAGAAATTTGAGTATTACATCTTCTGTTCCTCCTAACCCTTCACAAACATCACATACAAATGAAGTTCAACCCATTCAAGGAGTGAACAAATCTAGCTTTGCACATGATAGGGCTATGCCCCCCCCCTACATCCACTGTCACATTTTCCCAAACACCTTACACAATTCATGGCATAGGTCTTCCTTTGAATACCCCCAATATTAGTTATGTACCCTTTTATATAGAGTAAAATATAATGATAGGTTTGCTTTAAGACAATGTAAAAGGATTTATCAGTAAGTATTTTAGGTGAAAATAATAATGTACATAGGAATTTGGTTACTGTCACAGTACATTGTAGATGTGGGCATAACACTGTCAACTCATGTTTAAATAAAGGAAAGATAAACTGCTTATATTTTATAATGCAGGTATTATAAATATAATGTTATAAACTATCAGGGATAGATTTAGATACACAAAAAAAGAAAAACAGTCATTTGTATCTTCTGTTAAGAAACAGTGTCATATATTGGCAGTTGAATGACTGAACTGGGTTAACTGTCTAAACTGCACAGAATTTGAGGCTCGCTAGTTTAAAGCAGCATATTGTTTAGTAAATTAGCTCAGTTGGCAGATGTATTGGGTAATGTATAATCTTAATAGCTATCTGCAAGAGAAAAGCATTGTTACTGTACTCCATTAAGCATCCAATTAGATCACTGTTGTCCTTTGTAAATAATTTAACAATACTGCATTTTGTACTTGTATAATGGACCGCAGCTACAAAGGAAGTCATTATAGTTTTCAGGCATAAATAATGTTCTCACTAAATACAAATGATTATTAATGTAGATCATACATGGCAATTTTTATCTAAATCAGTGCAGATATAATCAATACCTATGAGCCAGGAGACTCACATCACTCCAGCAGTAAAAACTTGTGCAGGGGTGGTGGTAGGCTATACAACACTGTCTAACCATTGAAAGGGACCCTTTGCAATGAAAGTGCACAAGAAATTTTTAGATTTTGACACATCACCTTGGAGGGTAATTACCTCTATGCTAAAATACATGCAAAATAAAGCTACAATTTGTAACAATGCATAACGTTTATGTAAACCCAAACTACAAAATGTAATATTAGTTTTAACATGTTAATTTTTTAATAGTCGTTGTTATAGAAGCACAAATAACATCTTTAAATAAAATTACTAAAAAGGCTTAAAGAAATATAGTATCTGATGCATCAATGCACTCTTGCTAATAAATGAAGTTAGTTCCTCTAGCCAGCAATTTAGTCAGATCAAGCCTGCCCCAAAAATATAAATAGTAACTGTAGGAAATGACCCCAGAAAACATTGAAATATCAAGACCATACTAATTTATAACTGTTACTTCTTTTTCTGAAATGATTTACTAAACTAAATTTTCTACATGAATAATTTTATGTATGTATGTATATATATATATATATATATATATATATATATATATATAGATCATTCTTATTAATGTACAGCGCATTCTTTAATGTACAGCGCTGCGTAATATGTTGGAGCTATATAAATCCTGTTTAATAATAACAATAATAATAATAATAATATTACATTCAAGTTGATTTTTATAAAACTTGAGATCTTTTGCAGTTATTTACAAAGTGCCCTGGAAGGACAACCAGCTGTGGGCAAACAAGCACTTACAATTGTTTAAGCCGCCAAAACAGCCCAGAGATTAGAGTAGGTCAGTTTAAAAAAACAAGCTCCTATAGTTGACAAAGTAACACTAAACTTTTAACAAGATTTTGTTGTTTTCCTTATCTTATTTGCCACAGAGGAAACACTTCATGTGATACCTGTTTTCTGGGCTTTGTAATAATGGCTTTTCTTGTGGGAACAAGCTGTGCTTTTAAGATGGTCAATAGTCTCTTGAGTCTAGTCACAGTTTAATGGGAATTTGTATTTGCTGACAAAATTCCATTGGCTTTAACCCAGCTTTCCACAATGGATTGTTACAGGGAAATTTTACTGATCAAAGGCTAAGCTATTGCATTATATCCGTCTGTGCAATCCTGTTTTTATATCCTGCTGAAAAAGTCTCTTCACACTTGACCTTTATGCGGAATGTGGTCACTTAATTCCCAGGTGAAAGGAGGAAAATACAGTTTTATTTTTATCTATACAGTAAGAAAATCTATAGATCTGCAGACCTCTTACTAACAGAGCATTTAAAGAGTGTACTTCCTGGTTTATAGAAAAATAGTTTTTTTGTGCTCCTAGATTGTGTCTATTCATGTCAGGCAAAATAAAATTATGTTTTTGTGAATATGTATACACTAATATACTTTTTAAAGATTAACTCCAGGCTACCTTGAAATTGGTGTAAAGTATTGTTACAATGTATTGTTGTAACTGATTAAAAAATAATTAAATAAGTAATTTATACTTTAGTTTTTTGCAGTGGGGGAGCAGATAGTATGTTCTGAGAAAGACTTCCACATCTAGAGACTGGTATAAAACTCCAATTCCAACTTCTGGGGCTCTTGTTATACTCTTACAGTACATCACCCAGTTCTTTTGTGTAGCCTATTGCCACCTTCAATGGCTCTTGTGAAGCATCAGTCCCACCTCCAGGAACATAAATAAACTCCAATGCCACTTGCAGGCGCTCTTGTAGGATTGCAACGCCTTTTACAGGGCTCTTGTCCAACCTCCAGGTTATTTTGTGAAACGTCAACACCTTTTTAACTGGCTCCATCTCCCTCCTTCGAGGATCTCTTACCATGATATTTGTCAAGCGCCCCTGCCCCTCCTCTGTAATATTCTTACCCCTCACTATAGACCCTGAAATTTATGGTAGAGAGTTACTCCAAACACATTTTCGTTGACACTAAGCATTTCTATATTATGCAAATATGTGGCTACTAATTACCCCCAAACTCCTCAAGGTTGAAGATATTTACCACCTAGAAAAATACTACATGCCTAAAAAGTCATGTGTAAAGTACGCCTTCTAATATAAGGTTTTATAGAAGATTCTAAAATTATTTAAATCTCACCTAACATGTTAACAACACACAACAGGTTCCACTGTGTCATTATTTTTTTAACATATTTGAGGCCAAAATGGAGAAGCCATGTGTGAAAAACTATGTACACCCTATGATTTATTAGCTTGAATCACCTTGAGCAAAAATAATTTGAAGTAACTGTTTTCAGTATGGCAAACCCCCACATTGTTGTTTATTAACCTCTTATAATCATTTGCACAGCTATTATTAGAATGGATGAAGAACACTAGGAGTATATCATGCTGTTCTGAATGCATATATCCCAACAGGAAACAGAGGGCAGAGTAAACTAATTAATTCAGAGTTATTTCATTATTTGGCCAATTAGTAAATTGCAGGTGGGGAGGTGACATCACTGTATACCTTAACTCTTGAGAAAATTATGTCATTCTTTTGGCTGTGCTGTCTAAGAGTCAGAGGTCCTTGTCTGCATTTGTATGTTTTAGGTCAATTACTTGAAAACAAAGTGCATGAAGGGCAGCCAGGTAACGTTTTTTGAAGAAGCAATGGTAGCTTTTATATTTCTCATGTAATAGGTTTCTTGTAATCCAGTTTTTTATGACTGCCTGTAGGAACTGCCTATCGAAATTTTACATTATCAATACATTGTTCACAGCACTTTTTTGTACGGACAATACAGCTAAAAAGGTGAATATTTGGTACATGGAAATTCCACCATACCTTTGCATAAAGAGCGGTATTTGATGTTGATTTTAGAGGAATCAAGATACAATATGTATGAGATACAATCAAGATACATTGGGCCTGATTTAATAATGCTCTCCAACACTTTCAGGGGAGATCCAGCAAATCTGGAATGGGTTTCCTAAAATGATTTGCTATTAATTGTCAAACATTTAAATCCTGGATCAGATGCATTCCAGGTTTGCTGGATCACCCATGATAGGCTATCTTCTCCAGTCTTGGAGAGCTTTAAGGAGGCCCAGAATGTATGGACTATGTTCAAGTGCATGTGCAACTATTGCCAACTGGTGTAAACTACTGTAATTACCTTTTTGTTTTAGCAGATTTAGCAGAAATAATCTGTTATTAGAATGATAAAGAACATCATTGTGCTTATCCAAGATGAGGTTACGTAACATCTAGTCTTCAACATGCAGTAAGTATCAGAGCATGCGATTCTCATTGTAAATGACTTAGCAAAGCCCAACTAAAACCAAAACAAGGCAATTTCTCATAGCTATTATGTTGGTATGTGAATACAAGCAGTACATAAAAGCCAAACGTTAAACTAAATACCTGTTAAATGGGTTAAATTTGTAAGCACACAGCACTTTTTTATCCTTATTTCTTCTCATCTCTATGTTCAGCCAGGGAGCAGGTAATTATTTAAACCCAAAGTAGGACGGGTAATAGATGCCAGACTACATTTTCCAGAATTACAATAGAAACTTTAGGTCTGATTTATTAAAGCTCTCCAAGACCAGTAAAGATAGGCTACCATATAAGAATTATGATGATTCAGTAAACCTGATATTTGTTGCATTGAGTCTAATTTAATAAAGCTCTCTACGGCTGGAGAGGATACAAATTCATCAGTAAACCTGGGTGATCCAGCAAATTTCGAATGGATTTCTTAAAGTCATTTGCCATGACAGAATTTTTGGATCACCCAGGTTCACTGAAAAAAGTGTATCCTCTCCAGTGATGGAGAGCTTTATTCAATCAGGCATAATGTTTTATTATTATAAAAAGATTTTCTTGTTCTGTACATGCTGGACACTGTCC
This sequence comes from Pyxicephalus adspersus, assembly GCF_032062135.1. Classification (NCBI taxonomy): domain Eukaryota; kingdom Metazoa; phylum Chordata; class Amphibia; order Anura; family Pyxicephalidae; genus Pyxicephalus; species Pyxicephalus adspersus. The sequence continues at coordinate 103,383,620 of NC_092860.1, read as the reverse complement.
GACCTACCTCTAACCTCTGTATGTTTGGGTGCAAACATGCAGGACAAGTTCAACTTTGATAATAATAAGAATTTGTAAAAAAATGGCAGATGTTACTCTACCACATTATAAACGTTTAAGCAAGTTTTAAAGCAATATAATCAATGCTTGGGTTTCCACTGATTGCTGATTTAAACAAAATATAAAGATTATTAGGCTGTGCATGGGGAGGAGGAAGTTTGGGTAAAAAATGCTCTTTTACAGGAGTTAAAGTGGAACTAAACCAAAAAATAAAAAAATCCCACTTATCTTTTTATTCCACACGAACACGCTGGAGAAGTCCTTAATCAGGTCCTGTGCTGTCCTTGAATTCTTCACGCACCGCCATCTTCAGCCTTTTTCTGGCAACGTCACACACAGCCTGCTGTAAAAGGAAAAAAAAAGAGTGCCAATCTCACTGCGCATGCGTGGTATCGGCATTTCTTTCCCCTCAGTGAAAGAGATCGGGCATGTGCAGAAGGAGCATCCAAGAGCCTCCCAGGAGGAGTGACATATGTATCCCAGGAGGCTCTGCACTCCTATTCAGACTTGGTCATCTCATCAGTCAAGACAGAAAGGTGAGGTGCTTCACCCTTTTTGCAGGGTGTTGCAGTTAAAAAATTAAAAGATCAATATTTTAGTTTATATGAAAGGGTTGTCTACCCTTTTATGTAAAGTAAACATTTGAGTTTAGGTTTGTTTTAAGCTTTTAGTGGTCTCACTAAACCTGATCATCTGTGTTCTTAGTTCTTCCAAGGAGTATAGCAGGGGGTTCAGGGGAATGAGAACTACTCATTAGCATTTGTGTGGTTGCCTAAACTGTGGAAGCAATGACTATAGAACAGAAGAAACATAAGTTTGTTTAATGTATTAAAGTAGGTTACTTCTGACCAAATTTTCCTTCCGATTGACCTCATGTACTACATTTTGCATTAGAAAAAGAACAACTAACTACATATAAATAATAAAGTAGATTTTTTGAAGAGGGACTTTTAAGGCATTCAATTAACTACGTCCTACATATGTTATATAATAAAATGTACATTTATTTAAATTGTCAATAAAAACTTTTTATAAAATCATTACATAAGTCTTGATGATTCCACAGTTATTTAGTACAGTACCTAGGCATTGAGGCAAAATGATTCTTTACCACTGTATATCTTAGTCCATAAAGTGGCTTACTGTTTAGTGTTGATCAGAGAGTCTCTGAATAGATACAGCAGTGGAGGATCATTTTTATCCCCCTTGAGACAAACAACCACATATTATCAATTGAGTGAGGTTTTTTCCTCCTCCTGTCCATGCTGTGATATTGGTCAGCTGATTTAAATATTCCATTAGGCATCGCCCCAAGGTCCTAGGTACCCCCACCTGGGAGTCACATAATCTAAAAAGCGAATGCAATTTGTTCCTAATGAAGCGGACTGTTCCATGAAATGCGTCGGATACTCAATGCCTAGGTACCTGTACTAAATAACTGTGGAATCATCAACACTTATGTAATGATTTTATAAAAAGTTTTTATTGTAAATTTGAATACATTTTTGTTTTATCACATAACATATGTAAGACGTGATGAATAAAATACCTTAAATGTCCCTTTTTAAAAAAATCTATTTTATTGTTCATATGTTTGCAAATGGGGATGTGGCATACGAATTGAACTAACTGTCTAAAGGAGTTGCCCATGCTGTCTTATATCGACAACTAAGTAGATGTAGTTTATTTCATTTTTTGTAAAAAATTAAATGTTCTCTTTAATGTCACATTCCTTTAAAAGCAATAGCTCTCATTCTTTTAGGTACACATTTTTTTAACTATGCATATGTATAGAAACAAATGTCCTTGAGTTTAAGGGTATTGAAGATTTGTCCATAGAAAATATTCCAGCTTTTAAAGTAGGTACAATGCAACATAAATTACTGTCCTGCACGTTAGTGTAAGAAGAATTTTTAATGGAGTGCCTCAGCTGAGCAAAGTAGCACAGGGTTGAAAGATTACTGAAACCTGCCCTTAGCTGAGGTTGATTCTAGCAGAAATGCCAGTACAATCATGGAAATCTGATTCAGGGGGTAACACAGCAGAGGTATATTTCACATTATAATATAAACAGTAACCAGCTAATACTAGATGAACAGCAAATGTTAGCAATTGTAATTATATTCAAAATGTTGTGTTTTAAAATGTTTTCCCCAAAATCCAAAATAAATAAAATAAAAGTGTAGTAACAATATGCAGAAATTACATGTAGTGACAATAATATATTTACTAATTTTGATAACTCGAACTCGATAATTTATTTTTTCCACATTTATATGCAGTCTAAGCTCTTTATTTAAAATTACAGATGTTGGGAGAACTTATGAAGTTATCAATGCTTGCAATGGTTACCTAATATTACCACGGTTTAAATTTTTAGAAATAAAAAATGCAACTAGTTAAGCACATTGGATAGTGCTATAACTTTTTGTCTGCATTTTGAAGCATAATTTATTTCTCCTTCAAAATGCTTACCCTCTTCATATAGGTTACTTCTTACTAAAATCTAATGTCCAAAGTGATATAAGTGGGCCTGGTGCTGCATGTCTTCCTCAGTTGGGTAAGATGGATTGTGTACTCTTCAAGTTGGTGCTTCAGGTATCACTTGGTCAGGTGTTCTCCAAGACAAAAGAATCATATGAGCTCTCAACTTGCTGTAAGGAAAACAAGTGAGAAGAGAGCAAGAGACACCTGAGTCATGTTCAAACATTCAAAATTTTTACATTGATATTTTATGTTAATTAATAAATACCTGGCTTAGTTTCTAATCATTCATTATCCAAAGTTAGAGAAAAGGGGTTTTATTTTGGGTTCTACATTATATGAAACCTTTAAAAAAAATATCAGGCTAAATGCAAAGCATTGTACTCTATCAAATCTGCTACAGCATGGTAGGAACCATAGCGTCACAGGACATCTAAGAGAATTATTTTTGACAGTGCAATAATTTTGAACAAAGCAAGAGTTACTCTTAAACACTGAAATTATATTAGAGAACATTTTCCATTATTGAAATGTCATCCAGTCTTGTGGCTTACTGTTTTTTGCAATGCAATAAATTGTATAATAATGGCAATTTATTTCGTTTTTGTAGCCTGTCCCACTGAGGTTCTAACAAGAAGGGTTCCATTAGGGCGTACGTACGTGTGAATCTAGGACACATACTGGATAATCATACACACACACATACACACTATTTGTGAGGCCTCTGGCAACACTAAACTGTGCAGAATAAATTAGTCTTGGAACAACTTGAGTTTTCAAAGGCAAACACTATAGAGATACTGGCTGACTTGCTGACCCTGTACATTGAGACACAAAATAATATACTACACAGGAGAAAAATTTAAGTGGGTGGTTAATCTTGAAATTATATTAATAAAGATGCCTACCTTTGATGCAGTACTTAAAATAAAAACAGGATTTCAAGTTCTGGGAACAGCAAGTAAATTGGTAAAGACATGTTTTTTTCTTAAATTTTAAGTTTACTCTACATTTTAGTACACAGCTTATAGCTGCCTCAGGCAACCTCATGAAACAAATTTATAGTTTAAACAGTTGGCACTTTTCTCTTGTCTATATCATCTTGTCAAGGTATTTTTCCACATACTTTTTTTTTGCAAGTGCATATGATGTTTATTGAAATAAACATATTTGTAGGCACTGTTCTGAAGTTGGGAAATGTCAGCTGAGTTTTCTTATGATTAAGACTGGTTAACCACAGAAATAGGGTTTTTTTAATGTAATATTGTGTTTTTATAGCTTTTTCACACTAAGTATATTGCAAAATGTTTGTCTGGCTTAGTAATTTAGGAATTGAACTTTTGGGAAATAGGCAGAAAATAGTGTGTTTATATGTATGTTAGTGTTTATACAGTATGTATGTTAGCGGCTCAATAAAAAAACCCAACACCCTAAAAATATGAACTGTTATACTCATATATGAACTATTCTATACATATATATTCTGAACTATACTCAATATGAACTATTATACTTAAGCAGAAATAGATTTATTTTCCATTTATTGATGAATTAAAGTAAACTAACACTGTCAAAAAACTTTTCTTAAAAAGTTTGTTCTCTAAATAAGGAGGAGGCTTGGCATTTTAAAAGTGTTCTTTCGTAGGTGCATCTTTTCTTCATTGGGCAAAATGTATCAACTCTGAAATACCATATGTATTAGTGCACTTAAAAGTGCACTTAAAATTGTTTAGTTAAACAATAGTAAGAAATACAAATCCAACTGTTCAATATATATATTAAAAATTTTAAATGTTTTAAAGTGTTACCTAATGGGCATTCTCTTCTGTTCTTTTTATCATCTAGAATCATGTTAAGAACTTAGAATTAGATGAAAGTTCTTTGATGAGTCTTACTGTAGTTTTTTTGCTGTAATTAATTCAATATTAATTGCTGTGTAAGACTTGAAATGCTTTTTCTTCCTCATTATTGTGGATAAATAAAAAGGCAAAAGTAATGATGTAATGTAAAAATGCTTTTATGTGTTTTCAAAAGTAAAAAAAAACACTGCTGTGAATAAAATTCTACATATAAAAAAAAAACTTCCCTGGTCTTTGTGAAAATTACAAAGCAATAAAACTTTTCTTACACCCTTGTTTTGTAACTGTTTACATTTTACCCTCAGTTTGTAATTATTGGTACCACTGAGACTTTTATTGTGGTTTGTGGATTTTACTATGCAGGTGTGTGACCTGACAAAGAAAGCATTCTTTACATGCCAAATTTTGGATATGATATTTCTCAACTGCCCCTTGGAGATAAATGAACTGGGATGGACAACCTCAGATACAATCTACTTACAGATCATTAGTGCTTGATACAGGAATATAGCCTTCCTTTAATCTAAAGCATTTAAAAGAACAAGAAAAGTTATATCATTTATCAAATTTATTGTCATTTATATTTGCATTGAACCAATTTCCCCTCTCTTTCCTTGTGTTACCAACATAAAAAGTGAAAAGAATTTCTCCAACAAGGTCATAAGAAATCATTTAAATCCTATATTAACATAGGGAAGGGAGGGGGGATCAAAAGAACACTATAGGTTTTTGTTACTGTCTTTAAGCTAACTTTTGACAAAATTAGTGTTGTTACCTTGAATACGGGGGATAAGGATTTGGAGAATGTGACTAGATTTCAAATCAAAGCAGTTTATTGATGTGTGCGCAAAGAATGATCAAGCAGGAAGCCGAGCAAAAATAATACTAATATGGGGTGTGGTGATAATATTTATTGCTAAAATTGAAGGGAAGTATCTAAATCACTTCAATGAGCCCAAATTTTTGTTCAGTTGATGTGTGTGACTTTCTGGCTACATTATCCTCCTTGTTGGAGACTGGTACCCTGGTACATGATTCACATATTTTTGTGATACTTGTCTTAGGTGAAAGCTTGTGATAAATTTTGACCTTTGACCTTTATATAATCCAAGTAAGCAAGAATTTGGACCTTTGTCTAAAATATGCCTAGGGACCAGACACCTAACCAATGTTGTACATGCAGCAGGATAACAAGACCCCTAATGCCTCCATCAAGTTTCATGGCCAAACTGACAGAACCAAATGGATGAGTTTTAACAACTTCATTGTGCGCCTCTGCTATTCATTTTACCACGCACACTAAAGTGAAATCTTGTAATAATCCCATTACATAATATTAATAATAATAATAATAATAATATAATGCTCCAATGCATGCAGTTTACTGAATCTCACCATCTCAACAAGGATCCTAAGGATGTAAAAACACCCCTGTGATCTTTTTTCCCAGTGTCCAGATCTAGCTTTAGCTAAAGTGAAAATTTATCATCTGAGGCAATTGTGGGAAAAATGTGTAAGATTTTGATGCTATACTTGTTTGACTTACTGCTGGGAAAGCGAAGTCTGAAAAAAATGTTAGCATCAGGGTGAAGAAATTTAAGATGCCAGTTCTTGTGTTTCAGAAATACCTCAGTATCTGAGTTTTGTAAAAAAAAAAAAACTTGGTTCTTTATGCATTGAAGTACCCCCCTCCTGCCTTCCATCGGTGCTCAGTGCTAATAGGCAGCATTCTCAAGTCAGGGTTGAGAAGAGATTAGTTAGCCCTACCTAACTATTTACGTTCTGTAGCAAATTGGGTGACAGGGGATGCTAGAAAGGGATGCTAGAAATATTTACACATAATATGTAATATGATTAACCCTTAATTTAAACAATATTTTTGATCTAACCTCCAATTATAATACCAAAATGCTATAGTAACTTTAAAAAACATTGAAGGCTGCAATCTAACTATAATACACTAGCTAAAGATTTTCACAAAGCCAAAATGTTGAAGCTAAAGTCACAAAATACATTAGCTTGATGATTACCAGTAATCTTTTTAATAATGGCTTCAGCTATATGAAATTGGAGTTAGTTAAGTTTTTATATTTTTTAATCATTAACCAACAAGCTTGCTAAGTGAATACATCATGGATCCAATTCTTAAAGGTGTACGATTTTCTACCCAATGGTCTTTATTGAACTGAGTTTGGCAAAAATAAGCATGCATGTCATGAAGGAAGAGACAGGACCACGAGGGGGTGCTACGGCTTGCACAGAGGTGGTGTGAGTCCCGAGAAGGGCCAAGGAGCAAAGTCTAAGCAGTAACCAGGATTTCTCCAGAGCCTCTGATGGTGAGGATGTTGCGCCACTGGCTACAGCCAGATTGCGGTCCTTGGGCACACCTAATAGTGTTAGGAATCTCATCTGGCTATTTGTTCAGTTGGTGACCTATAGTGAATTTTTTGTGGGTGCTATACACCAGCTTTGCACCCCTGACAAAGAAATATAATAATTAATCTGGCTGGTAATTCTGTGGGTGACCTATAGCAATCTTTTGTGGGTGCAAGGCACCATCTTTGTACCCGACACAAAAATATAATAGTTAATCTGTCTGTTAGTTCGGTGGGTGACATATTCCCATTTTTGGTGTGAGGTACACCTGCACTGCATACGTGACAGGGAAATTAACATAGTAAATCCGTCTGTTAGATTGGTAGAGGATATATTCCTCTATTCCATAGTATATTCCATAGTTAGATTGGTAGAGGATATATTCCCATTCTTGTTGTGAGGTACACCTGCACTACATACCTGACAGGGAAATAAATATAGTTAATCCATCTGTTAGTTTGGTGGGTGACATATACCCAATTTTTGTGTGAGGTACACCCGCACTGCATACGTGACAGGGAAATTAATATTGTTAATCCGTCTGTTAGTTGCAGGGAGAGGATGTGGTTGATCTGTGCCAGCTACACGCCCAAATGAAACACCTTCCTCAGATGCACATAGGCGACAGAACGTTCAGCGTATTTTTGTAGGTCTGAATACCGGTGTATGAATGGTGATGCCAGAACAAGTAGAGGCGGTAGTAGATTGGATGGCTGACAATCCCTCCAGTTCCTTGCACATGCTGGAGAGACTGTGCGAGCAGCAGCAGGCTATAGTGGAGTTTCAGCTGCAGCATGCACGAGTGAGTTGCTCTGTGGAACAGCACCACTTCACCACCAATGAGTGGGCCTCCATGCTGGACGTGTACTAGCACCTCAGAATGGAGGGTTAGTATGGCCGAAAAGCTTTGTCAGCACGCCACAACAAACAGCACCACCACCTGATACAGAACGTCTTAGCAGGAGGCAGCATTTCAGCAACATGGTGGAACAGTAAATGTGCACAGGCCTACACGTACTGACTGATGGGTCTGCCCCATTCAACTTTTGGGTCTCCAAATTCGGCACATGGCCTGAGCTTGCCCTTTACACCTTGGAGGTGTTGGTCTGCCCTGCGGCCAGTGTATTGTCCGAACGTGTGATTAGCATGGCAGGGGTGGTAATCACAGACAAGCCCAGCCATCTGTCCACAGCCAATGTGGACAAGCTCACGATCATTAAAATGAACCAGGCATGGATCCCACAGGACTGGTCCGTACCTTGTGCTGAATAGACAAGTATACCGGCCGCACCCAGCCATTGTTATACTCCTGCGCACTTTCTCTTTGCATTCTCTTTGCAAAAAAAAAAAAAATAGAAAAAAAATAAAAAACAACAAAAACAGTGTTGGCTACCTCCTTCTCCTCCACCACTGCTTCTACCTACACCGCACGTCCACCTCCTACTCCACTTTGACCTCTGCCTCCTAGTTCAAGAATATTATTTTTAATTTTTTCTATTCTATGTTATTTTATGTCATTTCCCTATCCACATTTGTTTGCAGGGCAATTGTCCCATTTTGCTTCCTTTTGCAGCCCTCTAGCCCTTACTTTGACTATTTTACAGGCATTTTAGTGCCCCAAAGGGTCCCCATAGACTTCAATGAAGTTTGGGTTTGGGGTCAAGTTTGGGACCCGAACTTTGAGCGGAAGTTCGGCCGATGTGTTCGCTCATCCCTATTGTTGATTCATTAAAGGCCTACAATAAATCTGCTTGACATTTACCCTTGACCATTAAAACATATTCAATTCATTTTCTAATCATAGTAAAATTTTGTCCTGCTACTACCTATCTTGTGCCTCATCCCCTAAAATAGTTAAACATTCTCATATATGAATTATTAGGACTTAATATATGTATATAAATATTTTTATCTATAAGTATTGAAACACAGATTATCTTTAAAGTATACCAAGAACATATTTTGTTGAGTCACAGCTCACATTTACGTACAAAATACAATATACAATGAATTTAAAAACACTTTTTCCTTGATGATTACAGAGGTATTCCATGTCATCCCACTGGATAGGAAGTTACATATTCTATAGGATGCAATTCATTTTGCGCCAACATTCTGGATCTAAGCAACAAATGAAACACTGTCACTTAAAGTAACTCAATCCTTATACTTATTACTATCTGTTTATTGTTTTATAAGAAAATAATATATATGTAAATTATATTTAAAAATCAGATTAGATTAGATTAAAAATACAAATTGCTAAAATCCAAAGGAAAAAACAATCAAACAAAAGAGAGCAATTTGCAACTATTCAATGTGACTGTTACAAGTTGCTGGCTATTGTTTGGTTGGTTTATCTTTTGGATCTTAGCCGGTCAGACTGGGGAGTGAGTCCAAATCATCAGCGTCATCAGTGAAACTAATATAGATAAACTCTTCAAAGAAATCCCATGTAAATATTTATTTGTAAAATTTGTGACTTCACTTTTGTAATTTTTTGCCAGCCAACCAAATGAAAACAATAGGCTATCTATATGGTTGGTTTCTTATCTAAACAATTATTACAATGCACAGATGAAAATGGAAGCCTGAAAATGTGAATGTAAAAACAAAATAATTACTTTAAAGTGGAACTATTGTTTGGGTTGACAGGATGTGGAAGTGTGAGAGTTTTGTTGTCCAGGCCGAGCCAATCAAGAAGGCCAGAGATCAGGAAACTTGGGAGAGAAGGAGAAGAAGATGGTGGTGCCTGTGATGAAACAGGGATGGGTGAAGGTATTTTATTTCAAAGGAGGCATTACCTGATCACAATTTTGACTTTGCAATGCCATTAGCTCTAAAATGGTACACTAGACCAGGGGTCGGCAACCTGCGGCTCGCAAACCACATGCTGCTCTTTAGATGTGAAGCTGCGGCTCTTTAAATCAGTCTGTCGGAAGCTATTCTATTTCTCAGCCTGGCTTTTCACCACAACCCTCCCCCGTGACTCGAGAGCTTCCGAGGAACTGAAGACAGTGAGGACCCGTGTCACGGGGGAGGGGTGTGGTGGAAAGCCAGGCTGAGGGAAAGAATAGCTTCCGACAGACTGAATTAAAGAGCCGCAGCTTCACAAAAAGCCAGGCTGAGAGATAGAATCGGTGCCTAAAGGTATCTATATTTCTACAATAAAATACAAAAGTGGGCAGTTTAGCAA
>NC_092860.1:103364489-103373256 GCF_032062135.1 Pyxicephalus adspersus | reverse complement strand
TTTAAAAACTTTGAAATTTTGTAAATTGTAATTTTTGGCTCTTTCGACTCAAAAGGTTGCTGACCCCTGCACTAGACTCAGAATTCGTCAGATCAGAAAACATTATGGGTTCTGTATAGATAGCATTGTCTTCTATGCAATAATCAGTACACTTGGCCTGATTTATTGAAGCTCTCTAAGGCTGAAGATAATACATTTTCATCAGTAAACCTGGGTAAACCAGCAAACCTTGAATGGATTCCTTTAAATCATATGCTATTTGTTAACAAATGTTTTCAACTATGGACCAGATCTATTCCAGATTTGTTGGATTACCCAGATTCATTGATTAAGCTGTATCTTAAAAAAATAAGGTGTAATATTTTATGTTTTGCTGTAATTGAAATTATTTAGCTTGTTTGAACTGAAATTTCAAAAAGGCTTGTAAAATTTTGATATGAAAAACTGATTGAAGTTCTTCCCTACTTTACTTGGGTTTCACGTACGAACCTGCACTCCTTTCTGATTTTTAAAAGTAAAAATTGTGGGTAAAATCAGACACCACACAATTACCTATCGTTAGTGAGAAAAGTCTTCCCTCTCTCAAATTTACCTTCATTTTGTTACCAAGTCCTGACTTTCTTTGACTAATTGGACAAGTAAGATAGTAGCTGGCAGGTACAAGCCAAGAAGTCAAACCTCAGCAACAAAGTGAAATTAAATCTGAACTGGACACAGCAGGAGCCTTTCCAGCTAAGAAAGGAAATAGCAGTCAGTGTAAAATGAAAACATGCTCACTTTAAACTTTTTATATTAGCTGCAGAAAAATAAAGCTCTTTCCTGCAAGTGTTTTCCTTGTTTTTCAGCTTTTTACAAACTGATGCATACCTGTCAATTCAACCAAATACTATTTCCTTTTATGACTGTGATAGAACTTAGAGGCCTCTGCTATAAAGTGATTATTTTATGATTACTGTGGATATGCAGTACAAAAGACAAGCACAAACTTTTATATTTGGCATTTCATTGCATTGCACAGCAGATAAAAAATACATGTTCAGTGAGCAAAACTTTGATGTATTCGTGCTGTATATAAGAAATGCTAAACCATTGTATTCGGTGCTTTCTTTTATTTTTTACAGGTTTGAAAAATATCCACTAAATCAGAGAAATGGTTTACCGGCACAATATTTGGATGTGAATGTCCTAATGTGCATTAAAGGAGGCAAAAAACTTTAAAAAAATCCATAGCTATATAATTCAGAAAAGTTGGTCTAATATTTAAGTGTGTAGGTTAAATATACCACAAATACACAAACATCTGAGGAAATACCTCTGCAACTTTTAGGGCAATGAATATTGATTACAATAATATAAATTCAAACCAAAGTTTTATTTAACATCACTAAAACAGACATCAATTAAAACTTTTAAAAACTTTTAAAACTTTTAAAAACTTTTCAAAATGTGAAGCAAATATTGTCACATTCCTGTCCAGGTCACCTCAACAAAAATGTTACCCTGTTGGTTCGACACGTTTCTCGGAGTGTATCCGCTTCTTCAGGAACAGTAAAAACAGGACAAGTACATCTGATACATGCAGCACATAGGACCCACCTAGCAGGTGAGGATTGCTGGGGATAGCGACTTTAGAGCTATTTTTTAATCAGCAATTATTTCCAATATCAATATGTAGTTCAAATTAGCTATCTTCATATTTAACAATGTTTCCATTTGAATCTCTGGATGTCCATGCATAAACTCTAAGCTTTCCATTTTGGGATGCCATGTACGGGGACGCGGAGATATGAACTAAACAACAAAGATAAGGCCATATGAGATGTTTTCTTGAGTGGCCTGTAAAAATTAGAGTTTATGTATGGACATCCGGAGATTGTCCATACATAAACTGTAAATATAGACAATTAATAAAGACTTTTTTGGCAAAGTATGTGTCTAGACCTGATTTAGTGTGAATAAACATTCTGTAGCCGAACTCTCAATCTAATAATTGTGGTATACACATTAGCAAATTGACTTTGCACTTCATGCAAATCCTCTCTTTTCAAGTGCATCCCCTCGTCTAGCAGACATTTAATAATTTAACAAACAGATTTTTTTATGATATGTTTCCAAAAAATTTCCAATTGTTATATTTTACTAAAAATGTTTACTACTATCCTGCACAAATGGTGTCCAATGTGTGTGAGCCTGCATGTACAGTTTAAAAAGCCTTAAAACTTTTAAATAAAAGGCTAACCCTTTTATATAAAAAAAAAAAAGTTTGTTATTTTTATTTGAAGGGGATGGAAGACTGAAGTGGAAACTCACATCCTGCTACAAAGTATCCCAAAAGTCCCAATCTCACTGAGCATGCATGGGATCAGCACTTTTTTTCACAATTTATGAAAACCTCTTCAGCAATGCCTGAACTATTGGACTAGAATCATGAAGGGATTGATAGATTTCCAGCTTCAAAGAAAAATGTCTTTTTTATGATAGTTTTGCTTTAATTTAATTAGATGAACGGATTAAATAAAAATCATAAAAACTATGGATAAAAACTGGGCTTTAGAGTAAAAATCTTATTTTGTCCACATGGGAGGGGCTTAAAGCTGGCAGTACTTACCTTCCCAGTGTTCTTCTGCTGCCCAGATCTGCTACACATTGCCCTAGAAATACCCTGTACCCCCGGGCATGGTGAACCGGTGACTCTCCCTCGTCTTTCTACAATGCTAATCACCATTCACCGTTGCTGTCATGTAGGACTGTTTTGACACACATCTGCACAAATTTGAATCTTAAGTACAATGGTACCTTGGTATAACTCTATAATCTTTTACAGATCCTTGGACTTACCAAACAGGACCTATACCAAAAACATTTTTCCCATAAGAAATAAAAGGAAACTGATTAATCCGTTCCCATGAAGAAAAAATCCTATTGTTATTGGCATAATATACATTGATGGGGTTGTATAGAATAGTTTAAACACTGCTTAATACTAAAATACATAAATACAAAAGCAATTAGATGAAATAAATGAAAATTTAACCTCACTTTACCTTGCTGAGAAGAGTCAAGTGCCTACTAGGATGGTGCTCATAAAGGGAGGAGGAGGGCATGTTAGGTAATTCATAGAGAGTTATAGCACGGGTTGTTCACTGAATGGTGGCAACTGGCGTACTGATGCTTGTGGGCAGTCGTGGCTTTGTCTCGAGAGAGGTAAAAATGGGGAGCGTGCGGTGTTATGACTCATTTGACCCATAAAAGTGAGCACAAAGGTTGTATACCAAGCAAAAGTTGTATAGCAAACAAGATTTTTCGTGTCAAAACAGGACTTATAACAAGTTGGACTTATTCCAAAGCGGACCACGTTATATGTACACTATAAAATAAAAATTTCATAAATGCATTCCTCTCCCCACCACTTTTAAAAATGCACAGTATTTAGTTTTTTACATTTTAGAATTTTGCCATTTTATACCCAGAGACCCTGCCAGTGCCCCTCTCTTCTTTCTAATTCTACAGGATGCCATGCTGGTGCAATGTGTATCTGTAGTCCCATTTAAATCCCAAATAAGTTGACAGTGGATCACCTGCTGTCACAATCACATCATGGAAAAGAATGCATCATGGAACACCCATACGTGAAGCCACTGCCAGATCCCCACAGTCATTGCTGCCATTCCTTGTCATCGGCGGAAGGTTGTAAGGCTAGTCTGTGCAGCTACAATTTACTTCGTACTAAAGCGTTTTTTTAGTATTATACTTACAAGATAACCTGCTGTAAATTCTACTTACTGACATCACCTAAACTGTAAAGATGAATGACTGGTAGCCTGCAATATATTATAACAGCTACAGCAGCAAAATTAAAATACCTTAAGTAAAGTGAACCTAGGAGTTTTCCCAGAATGGTGGCACCTATAGAGTGGAGAAGAACTCTCTTCAATAATTTTATTTTCACTTCCTTAGTGAAGTCGCCAACAGAAATAAAAAATGGACAAAAGCTTTCCTCATGAACCAAAGTAAAAAAAAAAAAAAACATTTGGGTGCATTTGCCTTTAATTAGCATATCTTTAGAGAGCTTTCTAAATTTTTCTGTAGAAACTGCAGCCTTTCCATTATATTATTTTATTAACCCTGCTAAAGAGAAAAGTAATAGCAAAAAGTCACAGCAGTGTGGAAACCCCCTCACATTATTGATTCAAAAGCTATAAATGCACTTCAGGTTTAAAGTTGGGGATTTGAAACCTAAAGAATTTTAAATACCTTGAATATAAATTTCTTATTGGATATAAAGTGAATGCCATAAATCTTGTATTATGTTTTCAGTAAAAAAGTGATCAGCTAAACAGATATAAATCTGGGCAAGTGTTTCAGGAAAAGGGAACATTTTCCATATACATTTTTATATATAGGTTTTCAAAGCATAATTCAAGCAAATATATTTACTGTATTACAGTCAAAGTACAGTATATGTATTGCCCAGGTGTAATTTTAAAGTATTTTTAAATGCAATAAAGAGTGCATATATTAGGTATTGTGAAATTCACTTACTGTTCTCTTACAAGGCATAGTTGTAATCTACCAATTGCATACAGAAATGTTAGGTGCACTTTTATATCTTTAGAAACAGTTTCTCATTAACTTTAAAAAAAATACCACATCCAATTAAAATCAATGAGTATATCAGAACCAAGAGGCTTAGAGATACTTAGTGTAACAATATATAGTAGTGCTTTGGGGGCCTTTTGTGTAATGAACTATGTTAGGCTTAATTTGAAAGTACTTTATTTTGAAAGGTTTCTGATTGTCTTTAAGAGACTTTTCTTACAGTGATACAATGCATAATCCAATGGCATTATAATAAGTGAAAATATCACAATGACATAAAAATATAAAAACTGGATTGTTTTATGTTCCTCAAACTATTTTTACACATTTGTAGAACATTTTAACGTGTATCACAAATGCACTGGAGTTTTACAATCAGCCCGTTGTGTTCTCACTCTAGTTATATATATATTGTTCATACTTACATACATAATATAAAGCCCAAATGCTGCTGCCATGAGAGGTCAATAGTCATGCATACTGGTAATATGAGATTACCTACTGTGTATATTATATGTGGGATAATTCAGTACTGTTCATAGCATTGACAGGGAGGGTTGTACATGTTGCTGCATACTCCTGAAAGAAGGAAAAAATTGACATGGCAATTCAATACGGTAAAATTATGTGTGGGCTGTTCCTTCAATTTACACCCAGCAAAAGTTTCTAAAAGAAACAGACTAGTTACTGTAACATGGACTACACAGTAAGGTAATGCATTTTATTCTAGCATTAATATAAAAAAAATAGATAGTTTAATGTTATGTGAAAAAAACAACAAAATACACTTAAATTAAAACAATTCTAAGCAAAGCAGAACCTACTCAAAGCAGAAGGCATCTGCATATTATTATTCTACATGCCCAGAGATCCTGGGGTTATTAAAATCCATTGGTAGATTATCATTTATCATGATTAAACCCACTTTTTCTGAACCCATGCTATAATGAACACATCTACTAGACGTGCCTCATCATGCTGGGATCAGATATTACTCTAATACTCACATTTACGTGAGTGCTTGGATATAGGACTCCCCCACGGCCTTCTTAGAAAAAAAGTGGGAACTACAACATCACTGGACAGGTCAGAAGACCCTTTGGCAAAAAAGAGCAGCCACGATATGTTAACATATTGATTTTTTTTTTCACAGGTATCTATAAGGACAAAAAAAATGTAGGTATATAACTATAAAAAATGCTACAAAATATGCTATAGATCACAATCCAATTGAGAGCCTTTGGCTGTAGCATATCAAGCCTGTGTATCCTTTCAATTTCTTTCCTTTTCTCTGATACCTTCTCTCATTAATTTTGGAAACTGGTTCCAAAAATCATATTTCCCAGCTGTGCATCCAAATGCTTGTGATCAATGAAATTTCTAGCAGTAGGAAGTTCCATTTCCCTTTTTAATGGAATAATTGTGTTATGTAGAATAAACTGCCATTTCTAAGATATATTACAAAACTAGTCCAACAAGTAAAATATTCATTGATGTACTTACCTGAATTTGGATGAGTAAAAGTTTTTCCTGTAATCAACTTAGGGCTATAAATGCAATTTAAGTAGAAAAAGCTAGTTTTTAAGCGTTTCATTTATAATTTATTCTATAAATTAGGATGTTTCACAATGCAAATGGCTGTGACTAGCCTTATAGATTGTTGCAAGATGAACACTCTCCCAGTATAAACTTGCATGTTCTATTCTACACAAATTGACTGGAACTAAAAAACTTTTGCTGGTTCTGCAATCGGAGAAGATACACTTTCATCTGTAAAGCTTGGTGATCCAGCAAACCTTAAATGGAACAGGTCCAGGATTCAAAACATTTGCTAGCAAATAACAAATGACTCAATAAATCCATTCCAGATTTGCTGGATCACCCAGCTTCACTGATTAAAGTATATCCTCTCTAGCTTTGCAGTGCTTTAATAAATCAGGCTCATTGTGAGAAGCTCATAGTGGTCAGTGAAATCAAAGAAATTTCTGTACAGGAGAGAAAACGTTAGACCTGTGCAAGACTCAAGGCTGGAATTATATTAGGATAAACACAATAAATATATATAGTGCAAAGTATATATATACCGTTATAGCAGACTTTGCACTTTAGTGATAAGGTCTGCTCATATAAGGTACCCCTACACCTTGAGACCAAAACTCAAGATAAAGCAAAACTTGACTTTTCACAAGGGTTGGGATACTTAGCATTCCCAGGGATTTTAACAGTAGAAGGATAGCTTCACCCTACACTTTAGAAGCAGTTAGTATATTGTCTAACTATATTTTTCCACACAAGTTTTTTTTTTCATGCAGCATTTAAAGAAGAAGGTAGGGGGACACATTAAATAAACCTAAAGTTCATGTTCTGCTTTGAATAGGAACATCATTTGAGCTGACAATGTGCAGAATATGGTTTGTTCAAGACTTGACAATACAGAGTTAGAGATGTCAGACTGTTGTGGTAGATATCATTAACTAGTTAGCTGAGAAAAATCGCAGAACTGATGAACGTTATTCTAAAATTAAAGACTGTATCACATTCACATGTTCAGCCTGAATAAATGCATCTTAAACAGATTAATAAGCTTTTAAAATTCATGTTAAAAAAAGAAAATCACATGAGAATGAATGACCAAAAAAATTCCCTGCTTTTATGTTCATATGATGATTTCTTTAAACTGACACTGTTGTGGAGACCATGACATATCTGGGACAGAGCAAAAAATAAAAAAAAACTGCAAAACAAAAATTTTCTATTTTCTGTTGTTTCAAGGGATCCACATAATGGATTTTCCCTAATTTTAGTACTTGACACATCTTTAAATTTCTAAAATTCAAATAAGGTTGTTTGAAACTTTTTCACCTCTTTGTTAACTACATCGGAATATATATGACTTACAGTCTGTAACATTAAAGTTGTACATTAGTCTTTTGCCTTACCATTTGCTCTTTCATTATTCATAGAATGGTTCCCACTGGAGTTCTAACCATCACAGACATGCATTCATTAACTAGACCTTCTCACTGCCATACTCCTTTACATGCACTTCATTTCTTCTTATAATACAAACTTTAAAATATTCACTTGTTATTGTATATTACTAAGTACATTTTCTATGTACCATATATCAAAGGAACAAAATCCTCTATGAATTTGTGAAACTCTAAAACTGCAGGTTATTTAACTATGTTTACAGGTAAACCAACCCCTTCAAGTACTGGAAATAAATCAAACAAAAAATGGTCCAATGGATTTGACTAAATGGCAACAACCTAAGCAAGAAAACAAACAGCATCCAATTGGAAAATAATGGTTTGCCCCCAATCACTGGCATAACTAAAAGCCACCTTATGAAAAATATTAAGTCCTCTGTAATACCAAGCATTTTGAACTGTGATAATACCAATATAAAATATAAAATATGCATAGAAAAAGACAAAAGAACTTTAAATAATCAGCACAATACTAGGGTTCAGTACCAAGAATATAATGCATCAGGAAACAGTATTATTTTCTAGCTTATTTCTCTGTCCACAGTAAGTTGATAGAAATTTATGTTATGGGCAGCACGGTGGCTCAGAGGTTAGCACTCTGGTATTTGTAGCGCTAGGTCCCAGGTTCCAATCTCGGCCAGGACACTATCTGCATCGAGTTGGCATGTTAATCCCATGTTTGCACGGGTTTCTTTAGGGTATACATTGGATGGTTTCCTCCTCATCCTCCAAAAACATGCAATTAGGTTATTAGGCCTCCCCCAAAAATTTACCTTAGACTGTGGTAATGACATATGATTATGATAGGGACATTAGATTGTGAGCCCCTTTGAGGGACCGCTAGTGACATGACTATGGACTTTTTAAAGCGCTACGTAATATGTTGGCACTATATAAATATAAGTTAATAATAATACATTTTCTTTAGCAAACAGGTCCTGATAAACGTGGTTAAAAAGTTTTTTCTACCTGAGAAAGACTGCATGAGGCATAAAAGGTTCATGTCAGTGTGCTAGGAAAGAATCTCCACTGCTAAAGGAGTAAGCAAATTCTGCATACTATTCAGAGAAATGGATGGGAATTTAGCACTAGTGACTATCCTATGGCGTATTTCTGTTCCCAATGTTGGCTCAGCTCAGCATTAACAGCATTGATACAGTGGTACCTAATTATTA
>NC_092860.1:103354038-103363658 GCF_032062135.1 Pyxicephalus adspersus | reverse complement strand
AAACACGGTAGACGCTGTTTGGGCAGCTATAGCTATTGACACACTACTGTGATTATCTCAGTTTTATCTAATCCTTTGCAGCAAGATAAAACAGACTTTTTAAAGGACATTTAGACAAAGGTGCAACTATTTATGTTCTTGCTAATGTGTGGTGTGACCTCACGTTCTCAAAAATAAATAGTTAATTTACTGAAATAGTTAATTTTATTGAAAAAAATTTTCACAAATACAACAAAAGAAACAAAACAAAAAGAACATGGACAAGAACACAGCATACAGGAGCATTAGCAACATATTACCAAAACCATAAGGCATAAAGTAGGAACAAGTATATATACATATACACATATACATACATAAAAGCTACAAGAAAAAATAGCAATAGTGAAGTGCAAATGATGCAATGTGGTTTCCAGCATACCCTGCCATTTTTTAGACATTTACAAAAAAAAAAATCTGCAGCCTTGGAATAGGGCAGATCATTGTAAATGACACAACTGTAGAGTCAGATTACTGGTTCCTACCATCAGGAATATAAGGAACAATGACAATAGATTTCGGTTAGTATAGAACTGCTTCACCAGGTACTTGGTCAATACAAAAAAAAATACTACTGGGAAGGTGATCAGGACAGCTCCTCCTGTAAATACCTGGTTCTTTTAGGTAAGGAGAAGAACACAACCTAGAACTATTTACTACCAATTGCCAGGCCCCGAGGAAAAGGAAGGAGAAATAAACTTGGTGTAAGCTCTCTAAAGAACAGGGTTTAGAGTCACAGCTCAAGCACAGAAGTGTAGCAATGGAGGACTGTGGGCACTGTAAGAAATAGTGAGTATGGTATTATAATTTAGAGTCTCTTTTAAAATTTTGCCGATATTTAGTTGCTTTCCCTTACTTGCTCTTCCATGACTGTAGGTTAAACACTAAACCACAAAACACTATTCTAAACTGAAAACCAAGAGATGTGGTAAATGGCCGATCCTGACATCCAATTGAAAATGAATGAATTCATAGTTACATAATGCTATAGGTTGAAAAACACAAGTCTATCGAGTTCAACCACAAGAAAAGTAAATTAACATTCTAAATAACTTGCATATTCTAGACAGATACCTATATGCACAGTTTATCCAGAGGAAGGTAAATAATATCCTTATAAACATCATATTGAGGTATCACAGTAAGAGAAATCAGCTTTTATAGCAAAAGCTCAACTCAGCTAGAAAATTCTTTGACAAGCATACTAGAAAAAGGAAAACAGTACTGTTACTCATTTTGATACAGGTAGATTTATCATTGTGGACAGATAGAACGATGACCCTTGTTTCCTAAGACTTTGCACTATTTTAACAAGGCCACAGTGGATTCATGATGAGCTATCATTGCAGATAATATTGCTAATGTCACTGTGGAGAACCCTAATGAAAATGATTGTAGTCTGTGTTACTGCCACACAGCAGGTTAGGAATCACAGTAATGATCGCAAATCATAATACAGCCTACAGCTAGAAACATTAATTTTGTCCTTTTTCATGTAAATGATGCATATCACTAGAATTTATATTAGATTTAGCTATTCTTAGATTTCACTTTTAGTAAGAAACCAGTTTCATATAACAGAAAGCAGTAAAAATGAACTTTTGTTGTAGTGACTGCACTGCAATATTGTTGTAGTGGATTAAAGGTTATAAAAAGTATTAAAATTATACATAAATATGCCCTCCCAAGCATTCTGAATAAACAGATCATACACAGAAGTAGTCCTCAAGCACCTGACATAGATGGGGCTGCTTTCATGTGGTCAGCAGCAGGAAGATATTTTGTTTTTAGCTTTAAAACACAAAGATGTACACACTATATCCATTAGTTTACAAAGATACATTCACCTTTGTGTGCCTTTATAATGCATTAGGTTCACCCAGCTTTCTTCTTCATATATTATAAGTGTACATTTTTGTGACCAGTCAAAACAATGTTTACAGGTGAATACAGTAGGGAAAATATAGAAACATTGTTAAGTTTTCACAGATTTTCTTTGACTTTCCATAGCATTAGCAATGGTTTTACCAACAGACTGCAGATTGTGAGGGAAAATCTGCAACATGCACAAAAACCATTAAACATTATTACCACCAAAATAGCTGGGGAGAGGTTAGAGAAACCAGTGGTAGAGGTAGAGAAACCCGAAACATGCCAAAAGTTAGAAAAAACTTTTAAAATGCATTAGGTTTTTCTGTATTGTTTTCACTTTGTCTTACATTTGAATTTAGAGATGTTACCAAAGGTCATCCTTAACCTCTCAGCACTTGATGACATAATTTTGTTCAGCGGCTCTCAAATTAACAAAACTTATTTCTAACCATATTTTAGCATCATTTAACAAAATGTTATTTTTGTGAAAGTTTTTGTTAAAATAAATTTCTCAATTTTTCCACATATTACACAGACACTGTGCACTTTTCATACCACTGTGAAATTGCCATGAAAAAAGACATAAGCAATAGCTGTAGTGCATGTGTATTTACAGGTAGTTGACCCAAAGAGGCTCAGAAAGATAATAATTAAACAATGAAAGGCAATTGTTTACTCACAATAAACAGTACTTACCCCTTGTGTCTGGGGTAACACTAGGATGAATGTGCAAGCATTATCTATCTTAGCTTTTGGTGGGTATCTTTTCCTTTGGCGCTGGAGGGGTGCAGGGGATCTGTGCACATGGCACGCTGAAAATACACAGGGATGGGGATCATGCTGCAATACTAGCTAAATTAGATTGATCACATTATTAGGACTAAGAGTATATAAAAATGTTTAGTAAAACGGTTTACTTCTAATGCAAACTTTTAATCCAAAGCTTTGAGTCAGTGGCCCTGATTTATTAAAGCTCTCCAAGGCTGGAGAGAATACACTTTCCTTGGTGAAGCTGGGTGATCAAGCAAACCTGGAATGAATTTCTTCAATGTAATTTGCTATTTGCTAGCAAATGCTTTGAATCCTGGACCAGATCCATCCTAGGTTTGTTGGATCACCCAGCTTCACTGGTGAAAGTGTATTCTCTCCAGCCTTGGAGAGCTTTAATAAATCAGGGCCATAGGGTTCTCTCAATTATTTGATTACACTTTTGCTCCATATTTTCCTTTGTTAACCAATATTTGATTTTCCCCGTCCTCTTTTTATCACAGTGGTTTCTGTCTATTATCAAAGAAGACTTGATTTGGGATTGTGTCACTTGTTGCCACCAAATTGTTTCACTGTTGTGCAAATAAGAACTATTTGATGTGCACATATCTGACTTTACACATTTTGTAAATGTTGTCACATTAAATTTATGACAGTAATTTTTAAAAACAAAAAAAAATTAAGGTTTCAGTTTTTAGTTATATTTTTTACCTGGTGAATCATATACCCAAACGTTTTACATTGTTTACATTTCACAAACTTCAAATTAAATCTTCTAAAACCACAAACAGTAGACTTTCTTTAAATGATTGTAAATTTGGGACAACCAGAGACAAACTTTCTCTAATTAGATACATTTCAGCTATTGTTTTAGATACATTTCAGCTATAGTCATTAAAATGAATTCATGTATTTCTCATTGTAATTAGTGTATGCAACATAACTGGCATGATATAAGACATTTTTAAACCCCTAGTACCTTAGAACATGGGGGGGGGGGGGGGGGGGGGGTTAATTCTGTGGCAGCCGCACGCACTGACGTCATCGGGAACTCCTGGGAAACTCCAGCGCTATTGCATGGGGGGGGCGATCAAAGGAAGAGGACGTGTCCAGAGGATGGGTTTGGATGGGCAGGACACTGAAGGACGCCAGCAGGACCAGGTAAAGCTTTATTCATTATTTTTTTAGCTACCCCGAGTGTGGCTTGGGGTTACCACTATCAGCTGTTTTTTTTACCTCGAGCCATACTTGGGGTTACCGCTCAGGAGGTTAACTAAAAAGAATACCCTCCTGGCTAGCAAAACAAATTGTTGTAGCTGGCTTCCAAATCAGCACTTCTCCTTTCATAAGCACAAACCTAAAGAAAACTAGTTTACACAGGTACAGCCACTGCTGCTTAGCAATTAGGCTTGTGGGCCTTGGAAAAACCTGGGACCTGGAATACGGAATCTGTCCCACCCTAATCTTGCAGACTCTCCCAGTAACACAGGTTCCCACTTTGTCTCTGTTATCCTCTGAGCCACACAGGCTCTGCTGCATGCACATGTGCTGACATGGAACATGCTGATAGGTAACCAAATTCTATTACCTAACTGCAGCAAAGAAAATTCAGGTCACCTACATGGCTGTGCTGATTGGAAGGTTTTGTAAATCTCAAAAATAGTTTACCAAGATTTAAAATGCTCTGGCAAATTAAAACAGCTCTCCTATTTTACTATAATCCAATGTATATCTTGAAGGTCCTATAGTAAAACTTACTTTTTGCTATATGTAAACAGCTTATAATTCCTCACCACAGGTGGTGTGATAAAGATGGAACGTAAGTATAAAATCTTTATCAGCAGAGCTGTGCCCTGAGAGGTCTGAGCGGTATTTACAGGCAGGGTTGTATATGAGATCCCAAAGGGTACATAGTGGCAATGTGCTTCTGCTGCTTCACAGTCACTAATGTGCTTCTTCCATCTGTCCTCACTTCATCCTATCGTTTCTACAGCATATTAGAGTGCAATTCACCACATGATAAATGTTTAAAAGCTATTTAACAATTATAAACACTGAACATTAAATAATAAAATATTTCATTTGTTTCATTTACATATATGACAAGCTGACCTTGCAGTTCTTATTAAGTTATTATTACAGCTGCCTTTTAAAGTTAGAAAGTCACTGGAATGAACAAAAGTCAGCTTTTCTTCTACCAAGTTTTTAATTTAAGGTTGTGCAGACAAGCTGGGAGTTCTAGAAAGGACACAAAGGACTAAGCCTTAGATTACAAATTCATAGAGGGCAAAGGTTTGCTATTATCACCTTTGCTTTACTGTATTTATTTTCTTGTCTATGTAATGAAGAGGGAAGAAAGGGGTGATATAGAATCCAATGGGCAATTCTCAAGGCGCTTATATCTGTCCGTGATTAAGACAGCATACACTCACATTTACATGAGAGAGTGGATTTTGCTATCTACTTTCTTAAGGAGATCACAGTGTTCATTGCACTGTGCAACAAATCGTTATTAAAAGGCAGAGAATTTTTTAAAAAAAAGGTGTCCTATAGTTTTTTTCTTTATGCCCTAAATAAAAAAAAGATATGTTTCATTTTACCAATCCAAAGATGTGATGGCTTTAGTTTTATATTTTTCAGGCTTTTTGCCTGTATGATTATACCTGGTGATTTTGCCAGTCTTAGGATACCTGTACTTACTCACCTGTCTATATTTTGCCCCCTCTAACATTGTCCATAACATGGTAAGAGATGTGGTTTTGTAATCCTTACAGAACAATGTAATTGATATTTATTACTCAAATCCTAATAGGCAAAAAATTAAATGGTACTTTATATGCAATAAATCAGTAATAGACATTATAACATCACTGTTAAGCTCACAATTTATTTACAATAGTTAAAAACATAATACAATAAAGTCCTTTCCATAATGCATATCAATGAAGTATTCTAACAACTGCGGCAGGTGGGTATCCTTTTCTTCAGTTCTTACAAAAAGGAACACCATGCATATCTCTACAACAAAGTCAACAAACAAACAACAAAGTCAACAAACAACAAAGTCAACAAAATAAACAATTGTATACTCCTATTGAATATCTCAAAAAACATCATTCATAAAAAAAAAAAAATACATCTCTCACCAATGATATACAAACCAATATCGCTCTTTCTGATCAATTGGAGCAGCATCAGTAAGGACAGACATATGCAAAAGCAGTCAGGCACGATGAAAAGGGAGCAAAGCCACAGCAATTACTTGAAAAGCATCTTAAGGATCATCAAAAACATGAAGAGACCCTAATCCACAAATAGAGTAAAACCAACAGTTCTGTAGTCACATCCTTAAGACGTATTATATTATATCGATATAATATATAAATATTACAGGCAGATCACAGGGTAATTTGTTAGCTTATTAAACAGGCATTTTTATAAAATGATCAGATATAACAAAACATTTTAAATATTTTTTTTAAACCAAATAAGTATATTTATTGGTTTACATGTACTTAAATTTTACCAGGAATACTTGATGATTAGAGGAGTTGCATATCAGGTTGTGTTTCTGCTACTTATTGTCAGATTGGGTGGCACTGAAAGCCACAGTCATCGTCATTGTTTACTTTACAGTGGCTTTTAGTGTCCCATGTTGTCACCCTCTTGAGAAGTCTAATGCAAGTCATTGGAATGGAGGTTGCAGAAGATCAGCAGTACGGAGCAAAGGTTAAAAAATGATATTATAAAAAAATGCCAGTAGTTTATGATATGCATTTCCTTAGCAAACTAAATTCAATTCCATTACCATTTCTCTATACCTAAAGGCAAATATCTCAGGCTGTATTACTAGTCATGAAATAGTTGCAGCTGAGCCACAGTGAATGTAATATCATTGTACAACAGGTAAATTAAAAATATTGGCCCTGATTTATTAAAGCGCTCCAAGGCTGGAGAGAATACACCTTACCAGTGAAGTTAGGTGGTCCAGCAAACCTGGAATGGATCTGGTCCAGTTTTCAAAACATTTGTTTGCACATAGCAAATGATTTTAAGAAATCCATTCCAGGTTTTCTGGATCACCCAGCTTCACTGGTTAAAGTGTATTCTCTCCAGCCTTAGAGAGCTTTAGTAAATCAGGGCCATTGTACAAGTTACGTACGTGAGGAAATCTTTAAAGCTAGTTTATGTAAGTAGGATGGCAAAGTCATTTATTTCACCTAAACAGTTGCAGTACAAATTAATATAATAATAATATGCAAACCTTGACTAAAAATAAATATTGTGTTGTGTTAAACTAAATTAACAATTTCTAGCTATTTTACACAATTATAGTCAATTAATGCCTGTATCATTTATAATTTCTATGCCAGTTTATGTGTTAGTGATTCCGTTAAACAAAAGCAACTATAGTTATTTGGGAAAACAACACATGAAACAATGACTAATTCTGAAAGCACTCAAAACTATACTTTGGTATAATGTTTGCCTCAGAAAAGGCAATATTCATCTCAGCATGAGTAACTGCATTTTTATGGCATCATTGCCTAGCTTCCAAATTTTTCTCTAATAGAAATGGAACATTAAATAGACAGGTGGCATTTATCAATAAAGATACAAACCTTGGCGTCTTGTGTGCAACTCTTCAATTTGTTCATTTAGGCAGGTAAACACTTGTGTGGGTAGTTTAAATGTACATGTTCTAAATGATGCCAAAGGTTGGTGAAGGTAGCAGGAAAATGGGAAGTGAAAAATCTTCTAACAAAAGTAATGTGAATGTAACTCTTGCACTTCTACCTCAATATCACAGCTGTATGCAAAAGCCTAAAATATTCCATAAAATATGTTTTCACTTTAAAAAAGGTTTATTCTTTTTAGTTGACCACCTTTTATAAATAAGGCAAATACAAAAAATAAATTTTAATTTAAAAAGTTGTGTTGATGTTTTTTCAGTATATGAGTTATATTAAAACATGGATGTCCCCCCCTATTATGATGATCAGACACATTTCTATAGTCAACCCCTAAGTAATTACAATATTTTAAAAATATGAATACTATACTGGTTCAAATTATTAAAGGAACAACACTAGTGTATAATGGGAATCTCAAGTCCTGACCTGTTTTGCCCTTTTGGCTTCTTCTGATGATAATGGGCAAATGACAATACGACAATTCCTCATATTCCATTAGGTTCCACAAAGCTTTCATAGGAACATGTTTGTAAAGGTGGTCAGGAGTTCCCAGTAGACATTGTAAGCCGTGTGAGAATTTCTCCTCAACTTGGTTGTAGGAAGAGTTTATACCAAGGTATAGTGCAGGGAAAGCTCTTTTACTCTTTGACCAAGTTTTTGAATCTTTTTGTTTAAATGAATCCCGGATTCTTCCATCAGTGTTTTGCATGTTCACCAGCAGCATGCTTTGCACATCTCATAATCCTCTGAAAAAGGTGTTATATAGGTGTTCAAAACACTTCTTTTTTGGAGTATACACAATACCATTTTCCTGCTAAACATGCAGTTCGTCCTTTGATAATTGAGCCCCATAAAAATGAACTGCATTACTACTACTCCTAATATTACAGGTCAATGTTGTTTTAAATTGGGAAAGTATGCCTTCCAATCTTTAAATTCCAAACTAGACTGGCAATGACACGGTATTTTAATTCATGCCTACTTTTTATACAGAGTTATATTTTGACTTCTTGATGTACATGCAGACCTTATCCTTGAGCCTAACAAAATTTTATTAATGTTTGGTAGTATAGTTTGTCTACTAGGATTTGTCCTGTAAGAGCCTTGCATACAAGAGCAAAATAGGAATCTGTTTTTTTCAGATTGTGGCATTTCATTAGTTTTAGATTTAGCGAACTGCAATTCTATTATCTACAAAAGATTACCCTTATTGTAGACATGGGCAAAGCAATAAAATAAATTTTCTTCATTTTTCTCTGCTCATCCAATGTTATCCCAGTTTTATTTAATATCTAAAATAACAAAGGATGTAAAGGATATTATATTTCACTCTTGCTAGCAAAAAAGGTTATGTGGGTTTGACTGTTGAAAAATGAGATAGATAAATTTGCATTAAAATGTAATTGTGGGAGAAATGTTTTAGGAATAATAAGAGATGTCTAAGGACAAAACAACCTCAGAATGACTATAGCATTTTAGGCGATATTGTTCTTTTATTTTTTTATTTTTTTTTTACTCAGTTGAAAAATGTTTTAGTAAAATGTCATAAAGTTGCAAAGTTACTTGTCAGACAGTACAACAATAGCATTAGATAAAGCAGGGAAGAAAAGAAACAATCCAATCTACTTTATAATGAAAATGTGTAGCTCAAGAAAATGAATCCAAGAATTCAAAATTAAGATACAAATGTCTACTTGACAGTTAATGTACTAGCATTTTTTCTGTATGTTATGCAGATAGAAATAAATAACGAAAACAATGTTTATCTATTTAGTAAGAGCGTACAATCAAAAAATAGTTTGTAGTACAAGAAATTGAAAAGGACTGTCTTTTTTTGTTGTTGTCCAGAACATTGCTTACCATTATTTACCCCCTATAAAGAGCTCACAGCTTATTAGATTGGTAAATTGATTAGCAAATTTTGGTATTTTTTAGTGAGACCTTCTAACTGTAACATTTCATCTACATATCACCAACTTGCAAAGTTTTAAAGGTCTGGTAAGCCAGAATTTACACCTATAGTTCCTAATATAACTGTAGGTTGTTCAGCTGGATCTTTACAAAAATATGGAAGAATAATGAGCCATTGTCAGTTCTGTGAACAAACATCTCTTTAAGCTGTTGAATTCCTAAAGCAAGATGTTCCTTTCAGCAAACTGAAAGAAAAGACAGGTAAATGTGTGGAAATAGGTATATATATTTTATATATATATATATATATATATATATATATATATATATATATAT
>NC_092860.1:103340105-103354029 GCF_032062135.1 Pyxicephalus adspersus | reverse complement strand
GTGTTTTAGTCCTGAACATGATAAATAGGCCTTTTGTCTGACAATACCCTGCTTACTGGCCCCACAAATGATCAGCATTGAAAAGAATTAAAAGGTTGACCCCCACCACTCCATACACCTTACATGTCAGTGGGATTTTCCATAAACATTTTCAAATTTGTGAACCAAACCCACACAAATTCCCTAATCCCTATTACAGAGGGTCCCACGTAAGATTACTCTTACTCTGGCTGTTGTTTATATACTCTTTAAAGGAATAAGAAAGAAATTACACTTACAGAAAAGAATTACAATACCAGCACTTTATTTTTGTTAAAAAGATTTTATGCATGCTCTCTGGAATAGAATGCAAGAGGGATGTTTCTTGGTAATGGTGACACAAACAACAATAAAAACCTAACAAAAGTTCCATCCCTTCCATTATCTATCAAAAACTAAACAAAAGTGCTTGCAGTTAATAATGCATGGAAACAAGGGAATTCATTTGTTTGGCAGGTGTTTTGATTAGTGAAAATACAGTAAGCTAGGGAAACTATTTATCATTTTGTATAGGGTCCCTCAAGAGTGTTAACTTTACCTCTAGTATATGGACAAGGCAAATTTATCAAAATAAGAGGCAAGGTTAGCATTTGGCAGCAGTCTCTAAGCACACTGTGCAGTGCTAGAAATTTAAAGCAGAATATTATTAGAGTAATTTATATAACTCAGCCAACAAGGATTACTTGGTATATTTTTGTATTTGTTATATCTAAATATAAGGTTTATTTAAGGGTGGTGCATTCTTTTCAATCAAACTATAGACACAATAACACTTAGATTTTTGTAAGATCCTTGTCAGCACCAGTACTCAACAGGTGCCAGTCTCCAAATCTAACTCCACAGTCTTCACCTTTAGCAAGCCCCCACTCAGCCTTTGAAGACAGGTTGCCTATCCCAGCACATAGTTACCCCCAGGACTTAACACACAAGGGATGGCGTCTAGGTATGGGCTGGCAGAAGACCAGGACCCACAGATTAGGAGTATAAAGCCAAGGTCATACATGGTCATACTTATTGTCTGTTAATATATAACTGTTTTTCAAAATGCTTATATTGTTAAAAGGGTGTATGCTCGTTAAACAGCTATATCAATTGTTGTGGTGCTTATAATAATCTGTTGGTGAGTTTAGAATAAAAACATCTTCACAGCTTCTTACAACAGTAGTACCTCCCTGGGAGCACCACTTCTAAGACTTTTCTTTATTATTATGGGCTAGCATGGCAAGACAATACAACGTTTCCCAGAGATCTAAGCAGCTACCAAGCATATATACAGTAAATAAAAAAATACTAAAGAGGTATATACTATACTGTATATAATAATTGATATACTGTTTTAATAAAAAAAAAATTGTAGATATATATGAAAATCACACTGAAGGCCCGTCTGAGAAGTGTGGTTGCTAAATGTAGTCTAACAGAGCTCCCGACATATATATTTCACTAAATAAAATTATGGTAGCTATACCTGGAGATTTCCTATTCTTCTTTATACCAGGAACCCCACACAGCACAATGGCAGCTAAAAACCCTAAAAAAATATTAAAAATACCATCTCCTATTTATTTTTTGCTTTACATGAAAAAACAGTACTGTATAAACTATAACTAATTGTGGTATGTAATCAATATACTTTAGACAAAAAAAGAAATATATAAAAAAAATATAATTTGCAAAAAAAGTGTGATAGAGTGATAATCCACCTGCTGAGAAACTGTAGACAGCATCCCAGCGAAATATTTTTGGGCATGCAATTGAGCCTAATAATACATTAATTTTTTTATGTCCATAAAAACTTGAAAATGCCAATTAACATTGACAAGGTATAAAATTAAAAATATTTGCAAGAAAATTGCAAACAAAAATATCAAACTGATAACATGATTTAGACAAAAAACTTACACCACACATAGCCTTTTACTAAGCAGCTGTGACTGCTTTGCCCCACACATCCTCTCTACATATGAGTCAGGATGATTTCACGCCAGCCTGATATCCTGGTACTTTAACCTGCATTCCCTAGATGCCTCCCTTTTCCACATGGTCAGCACCTGTTCTGACAAGTAGGCGCCTTTTGTCTATTTTGGTTCCTTCCTGGTGTATTATACACAAAAAACATTTTTCAGCTTTTAGTGTGCTTCAGGCATTTCCCTCCACATTTATTATTATTATTACACAGCATTTATAAAGCCCAGACATATCATACAGTGCTGTAAAATGTTCATAGTCTTGTCACTAGCTGTCTCTCAAAGGGGCTCACAATCTAATATCCCTTCCGTTATCATATGTCATTATTAGAGTCTAAGGCCAATTTTTTGGGAGAAATCAATTAACCAAACTGCATATTTTTGAAATGTGGGAGGAAACTGGAGTACCTGGAAGAAACCCACACAAACACGGAGAGAACATGCAAACTCAATGCAGATAGTGTCCTGGCTGAGATTCAAACCTGGGACCTGGCGCTGTACTTATCAGCCCAGTGACCGTGGGAACTGAACTGCAGATGAACTCTCAATGGAGAAAGTTCATTGAAAGTTCATCTGCAGTCACAGCTGATTGAAAGCACTCACGTGCCTCCTATCTGTTGTGACCGCAAGTTGCCACGCTCCCCGGGCTGTACTTATCAATGATAAATACAGCCCGGTGACCGTGGGAACTGAATTTAGATGAACTCTTTTTTTCTAACATATTTTTAAACACAAATTCACAAAGTTGAAATCCGTGTTTTTTGGGTCGGTTCTGCAAGAATTCGAACCACCATTTTTGGGTCGAATATAGGGACAACCCAAATTTGAACATCAACACTATTTATACCTATTACATTCTATAATGATTTATACTGGTTTACTTTATCTTTAGTGTTAATGTTTGATAAACATCTATTGGCAGTAAAAAGAACATCCAAATAGGTGGATGTTCTGTGAATCATATATCATAAGACTATATACCCTTTTTGGAATAACAACCCTGTTTCCACAGTTTAAGCAGTTTATTATCTCAGCCAATGTATAGTGACTGAGAGGAGAAAATATGTAATTCAAAAAAATAACTACTGGCATTATTTTTAATTCTTCTTGATTGCCTAGGTAAAACAGATCAAAGGTTATAGCTCATTGATTGGAATGGTTTATTGCACTGTGCATATGATCATTGTTAGATTCATTGCAATGTTAAATAATACTGTAAATATTATCACTTAGTTATCACTACAGTCCGGGGTAACAAAGGGGTCACAGATGTGGGATACAAAAAAAAAAAAAAAAGATTTCAGTTCTATGCATCATGTTCTAGTAAGTGAATTGTTATGTTTATGACACATTTACTAATTGCCTACTATTACATTCTGTCAGCATCCTGTAAAACTGAACAACTGTGAATATGATGAATTACACAATGCTTCTTTCTCCTTTCTCAGTTTTGTCAGCAGCAAAATATTCCGCATAAAATTGCAATTGCTTTTCTGTTTTTCTTTTGGATTGTTTGTTAACACATGCCTTAAATGCTGGATACATTTTCATAGATCTTTTTTTTTAAACACTATAAGACAGTATGACAGCTTCTGCGAAAAATGCAGTGTTGGTAGTTTATAAAGGGGATAAAATATTGTGCAGTTAAACTGTGACAGAGATTTTGACAACTTCATATTTTATACCAGAAATAAAAGAAAACCATGTTTCTGCATGTATCATCATGCAATGTACAAAGAAAGCTTTCAAAATGTGTTTTTAATAGCAAGTGCTATAAATCAGGGTATTTAATTCTAGATTTTTTAGGGATGTTAAGAATACTACAAGAGAAAGCTTTCCCAATGCCAGTGCTGGAGCCAACTTGGGCCAATATTTAGGGTTGCAGAGCCACCAGGGGTAGCACTCAGTGACCTACAAGCCATGTTGCTGAATGTCAGTAACAAATTCTTTACTGTCCATCTACTTTGGGGCCTAGAATTAAACTTTCAAATGAATACAGTGAAGATTAGTTTTTCTCTTCTGTCAGTTGGTGTTGTACTTACTCAAAGTAGCAACACCGTTTCTTTCTTGAAAGCTTCTTCTTCAGCTTTGGTGTATCTTTGACATCTGATCAAGGGGCCTAGGAAGTGTATATGTGGTGTACAGTGCTGCAGTCGTTCCAGTTCACTTCTGGTTTTATTTTTCAGATTTTTATTCTGTCCTCTGACTATACGCAGAAGCCTGTAGCTACATGGTCCAAATGTAAATGTGACCAACTTGCATTTGGTTTAGCTTATTAGCATCCTTATGCTGTCATCAACAGTAGTTAAAACATTACTTTAAATGTTAAAATTTCATTCAATCACAGAAAATCCTATTTCAAATTCTTGTAGCAGTAGGAGAGTATCCACCTTTTGGCTACCTGACCTCACAGATTCTGGTGGAATTTCTGAAGTACCCACAGGGCATCATGTGGATTAAAAACGTTCCCTTGCAAATTCTAAAAAATATTAGTCAACTCTCAGAAATTCTCATTATGCTCTTTAGTAAATTCTTCAGTCACCTTGTTGCATTCCATCCTATTTTGTTATACATGTTGTATTTCTTCAAAATGCACTCTTTTTTTTTCACCAAGGTCCTCATGAATTGTATAGAACACAATTATGAATGAATTATTTTTGCTTATATGTATGCTTTTTGAATAGGTTATTTTACTTCTTTGATTTATTTGTAAAAGAATGGCAGTCTGCTTTGTGTTTAGTTGTGTGTCATTATTTTCATTTACATGATAAGCTGTTGCATTGAAATCTCGTGTCCATATTTCCTTACCGCCACAAGATTTGACTTGTAGGTTTTTTGGTATTTGCAATACCATTGTAACTATTGTAATGCTAAAGTGCAAAATAACCTTTTTAAATTTTTTTCTAGATCACCTTTACATTTTTTTGTATCATGATAACCTGTTAGTTTTTTTTTACCTACTCACACATTATCAATGTCCTTGAACTTCTCTACCATTCTGAATTTCCTCTTCAGGTAGAATGACACTCTCATTCTATGCATTTGCTATAGGCTCAGCCTTGTTTTTTTTTTTTTTTGCATGAACATTTTGTTCACTGTACTCAGGAACTAAGTAACATTAAGGGCATGTTCAGACTACTGGTAAAAACCTACTTCCAACCACAAGTGGTAACTACTAGGCCTTTTTGGACTTCTGAAAACACTTGTGCGAGTGTTTGAAAGCAGTTGCAAGCTTAACAAAACTTAGCAAAGCAGTGTGTTTTTTCTTTTTTTTTCTTTAATTAAAAACTTTTTATTTTCAATGTTTTTATTAAGTTTTACAAAAGAGGGTAAACAATTCAGTGAAAACCATAGAACAAAGCAAATGACATCCAAAAGGTTGAAGAGACAGAAAAAATAGAAAAAGTTGAAAATAACAATGTACATGGCAGCTCTTTTGTAACAGAAACAGCATTTACACATTCCACTTTGAGCCAATTAGAAAGTTGGCTATTATCCAAGTCCAATATTGGCAATATATTAATATGGGTTAGATTCTAAACTAAACATGATAGATAACGACCACTGTTTGAGTTGTAAGGTCAATGGTGGCCACTTAAACAGATCCTGAAACCCATATCTGGTTATCAGGGGAGATGGAAAGAGAGAATAAGAATGAGAGTTATGGGAAAAGAGGAGGAAAGGGAGGATGTCAAAATAGGGGGCAGGACGCAAGCCATCCAGTAGTACAACTCTGAAATGAATTAAAACCACTTAAAATGTTAACTGCCAATTCAAGTCATCTGAAGTGGCAAACCGCCTTCCGAGGCTGCATTTAGTGCCTGGAAAAAAATGTAGCAACTCCTGAAAAAAAAAAGATAAAGCTACCCTAATAATGCCCTTACTTTTTCCTACCTAAATTACCAAAATCTTTGCAATTTTACTTGCATGTGGTTATGTATTCATAGCAAAGTGAATTTCAATCTAATTTACTAAGATAAATGTATACAGTGATGGGTGAAAAAATGCTTAGGAAAATGGCACTAGGGCAGATGGAAGGCTTATTCTCCTTACCTCCCTGTCTCAATCTATGTTTGTCCTCTGGGTTTGTTCCCTAAAAAAGAGGAAGTAAAATTGTTTTTTGAGTTAGGCGCATCCTCACTATGGTTTAAAGCATGTAAGGGGTTGTGGGAATCTATTCTATGCTTCCATTAAAAAGTAACATTATAGCAGTTTATGTTTATGCAAGTTTGAAGTTGTTTCCAAGCTTATTGATTTATGATCTGAGTTTGTGCTGCACATTGCATGGTGACCAACTATTAATCACACAGTTGTCAACAGAACCTTATGCTAATAATAAAACATTGACAAAAATCCATAAAACACATGAAAGGAGCTGTAGCTGTGTCCAGGTTGCTTGAAGTCGTGGCTGGAATTTTTATGCCTGCCAATATACATTTGTGCACAGGGATTTTGGATGTTTATGTGATATACATAAAGCCTAAAGGAGGTTTATGATTGGTGGTGGGGCATTCAGTGTTGTGGTAACAATAGCTGTATGTTGTGGCAGGTCCTTGACAATGCCAAATAAAGCATGATAAAGGTGAATATCTGATTCTCTGTGACCTGGTTGAGGAATGTGAACATGTAAAAATAGTGTTTGGTGATCATTTAGTATAACTTTATAAAGGCTTATTGAAGTAGCTGGTGAGATTTGTGGCTGGTACAGATGGTTTGGTATTTATATTGGGAGGTACTGTAAGGGTCTAATTGGAATAAAAACTGAAATTGTTTTAAGGTTTTGATATGTAAAAGCTGAGGACAAAATTCTTCCAACAGGCACGGTATTACCATATTTAAAATATTGTAATTCTGTTAGAACCCTGCCTTAGGCTGCGTACACATGCTCAATTACTGTTGCTGGAAATGATCTTTCATGATTATTTGCAGCGACAAAAGAGTGGCAGATGAATGAACAAGTTCTGTACACACAGTGCCAGTCTGTTCTATGAGGAGGGGAGGGGGGAGAACAAGTGGGTGGTACCCCACTGTGCTCTTCTGAATGTATCCATGAAAAACATTGGGTGACCTCTGTACTCATATCAGATTCTTGCCCGAGATGAGCTTAACCATTTCTATTGGGCGAGAATCATCTGACACGTATAAATAGCCAAATCAAGGAAATGAAAGTTTTTTTTAACAGGAGTAGGTTATTTGAAATACAAAAAGAAAAGTACTCCTTCCCTAAGTGTTATTGTAACATAACACAATACAAAATGAACTATATATATATATATATATATATATATATAATTAACATATGACAAATCCTAAATTCATAATAGAAAAACAAAGGGTTTCCAATCTCCTTTACACCACCTTTGAAAACAGACTCCCCAGTGATAAATGACCCTTAAACTTGTTACTTTTGCTATGATGCATTTATAAATTAAAACAGCTATTAAGTGAATTTTATATTTGTTTATTAATTTTTCTGGAACAGAGTACTTTATTATATACATGTTTGTAATTAGCTATCTAAATCAAGCTTTTTGAAATATTTACAGATGCATAACAATAATTGCGCGTGCAGAGCTTCTACAATAATGTTTAATAGATTGTTTTAAATGGCTATCAGCAGGCCATACTTATCTTGCATTCAGTCTAAGTGACATGTGAGCACAAAGTAATTAGCGAAAAGTATATCATTATATTCAGGTAAAAAATATTTAACGCAAATTCTCAATTCCCCAGGAGACCGTTCAGCATCAGAGCCAACATTTAGGCATTTGAAAATATACTGTGGAATTTGAAAGAAGATTGTCAAAGCAAAGAATAACAAGAAAATGTAAAACTACAATACGATATGACAAAAAAAAAAATTTTTGAAATTATAGTTCCACTTTAAACCTAACCTTTTAGCAATTATAAATTATACAAAAAAAGCCCATTTCTGGGCAAATTGTGCCCATTTTCCCTACTCCCCTGTAACCAATCCCACAAGATTAAACCAGGTCTTAACTTGTGAAAGAAGATAAACATGTGATGCTTATATGTCGGAGATGATTGCTGACCCACCACTGCACTAGTCCCTGCCCATCCCCCGATGATGATGTTGAGGACCTCGCTGCAGACTGTCAACTGACAGTGCCAACTTTAGTGACAAGGACACCCAAGGTAGGACCCAACTAAGAAGTAAATAGAGAATGATCAAGCTAAAGTCCCCTCACTACAATGTAGAATTTAGTACTGCTTCATCGGCAATTTAGAAAAATCAGTTCTTCTGCCATAATAACCATGGCTGTGTTGTGTAGCTTATCTGTTTAAATCTCACAATTGAATGGACAAAAATACTAAGCTATATATTTTATTTGTCTGGAGTTCAAATTTACCTGTACTAAAATATTACCAGACATTTTCATAAGAAAATATTGAGAAGGGAAAATGATCTGGTTTCCTTAATAGGGTTCCATATTGCGAAACCTTTAGCAATTAATCACGAATAATCTTTAGGTATAAATAATACGTTGACTGATATTATATTGACCAATGGATAATATGTGGGGTTGCAAGTATCCTGCTTTTCTGGACAAAAACATAAAAACAGAAAATTACATGCTAAGGCCAAATTTGCATGTTTATTTGAAATGTAGGACATTGTCCAAGCAAATCTGCCAGGGAATTAAAAAGAAATTAGAACCACAAACAGTTCAAATAATCAGATTATTACTGCTTTTATTTCTAAAACATTGAAATTGCAATGACCCTTTAAAGGATCAGTTCACCCAAAAAGCATATTTTGGGTTTTTGGTAGATTTTTGCAAATCGTATCAATAGGCAATTCTGCCTGGTAGGAACAGGCACTGCATTTGAGATACCAGGTTTGTGTACCTGCTGAAGTTTTAAAAGATCTAAAAAAGACAAAAGGTTTCAAAAGATTTCTTATTTCATTTATAATCTGGAAAATGCTAAAGAAAGAGTTGGATCCAACTTTATGGTAACTGACTGCAAAGCATATGAGAAGAGAGCTATGAACTATGGCAAGTACAGCTTGCTGCCAAGGCCTTTATTAGCTAGAAAAAATGGTAGATTGGCTAACTTTTATTATTAACCATAATTGTGCAGGTTCTATCTTTAGATAAAGATCCAGAAACTGTGAAAATATTGAACATAATTAACATACAGTAGATCAAATTTAAAGTCCTGCTTTAAGGCATTATGTTGCTTTAGCCCTGATCATACATGCTGGGAAGGTATGCATAGCCTGTCCAATTAACAGTGTGCTCAATAGCATGTGTCCATCTCGGTCATCTTCTTTAGTAAAGTGAACTGCACAAATTGTTTTGACACATTCTCAATTTAATTAGATCTGTCCTTTCCACCTCCGGAATCTTGGAAAGTTGATTGTCTAAGCAGGGTGCTGATTAGATTACAGCTGCTGTCATTCTGCTCGCCTTCAGAGCAGTTCTAAATCATATTCCCATTTGGTTTGGATAGCACAATTGCATTTCTCTAGGGTACCATGTGCACGTCCATGAAAATAATTATTACTGGTGGTCAGTACTTTTGTTCCAAAAAATTAGCGTGCAGAGCTTCTACAATAATGTTTAATAGATTGTTTTAAATGGCTATCAGCAGGCCATACTTATCTTGCATAGTTAAACTTGGTGATCAAGATAAGTCTTGGTCCCCTCATAAGGTGTGCAAACAGTGTGTCGAGGGTTTACGGATGTGGACAAAGGGAACACGTGATAAGATGCCATTTGGTATACCAATGGTTTGGCGAGAGCCAGGAGATCATTTAGTGACTGTTACTTTTGCATAGTGAAAACTTCAGGATATTAGAAGAAAAATAAATGTAACATACAGTATCCTAGTCTACCATTGGCTATACACCCAGTGGCTCATTCAGGAGACACCCAGTGCTGGTTTTCGTTACACTACCCTCTCTTGTTGAAGAACATTATTATGGTGATAAACTAGGTGACAACAATGATGAAGAGTTTAAATTTGAAGAGGACTCTGTTCGTAAGAGATTTGACCAGCATGAGTTGAATGATATAGCACATTATTTGGGACTACCAAAGAAGGCTTCAGAACTCCTAGCATCAAGACTGCATGAGAAAAACTTACTTGAAAAACAAAGGTATCGTACTTTCGAACCAGAGAAATTGCATTTCTGCAGTACTTTAGAACTATGTAATACCTGGTTTAATGGAGGAATTGGGAATTTCAATCTATATCTCAACTGAATGGCGACTATACATCGATCGCTCAAAGCAGAGCTTAAAGTGTGTCCTTCTTCAGAATGGCAATATATTTTTAGGCCAGTCCCAATTGGCCATTCAGTTTCACTTTGTGAAGAAAACGTAGACATAAAGAGAGTGCAATATCACCAACACAATTTGGTCATCTGTGTTGCCCTTAAAATGGTATGCTTCCTTCTTTGTCAGCAACGCGGATAGACCAAGTATCCCTGTTATCTGTGCATGTGGCAGAGCTCGTGAGAGGCATTGGGTGGAAATAAATTGGCCTCCAAGATCTGCCCTAAAACCAGGTGATCCAAACATTCTACATGAGCCACTTGTTGATAGAGAGAATATTATATTTCCGCCTCTGCACATGAAACTGGGTCTGATGAGGCACTTCGTTCAGTTTCAAAAAATAAAGGCCGGCGTGTTTCATGGTCCACAGATTCGGCAGCTCATCAAATGAGCATTTCATCAGGACAATGTCAGAAGTCGAAATGAATGTTTGGTTATCATTCAAAGCCATTGTCAAGGACTTTCTTGGAAACACAAGAGCAAATAACTACTCAGAAATTGTCCAGAAACTCTAGAGGGCTACAAAATACTTGGTTGCAATATGAATATCAAGGTGCATTTTCTGCATAGCCATCTTTCTAACTTCCTGGAAAACCTTGGTGCAGTCAGTGATGGACAAGGTGAACTATTCCACCAAGATTTAAAGGTCATGGAAGGACGGTATTAGGGTAGATGGGATTTACATATGATTGGTGACTATTGTTGGAGCATTGGGAGGGATTGTCCTAACACTGAACACTCAAGGAAAAGCTATAAGTGTAAATGTTTACCTTAACCGCTTACCCGATTCATTTTCAAATGTTTTACTGTAAAAAAAAAATGTCATAGAGTACCAATAAATCCTTTGTATGAACAAAAGTTATTATTTCATTTTTTTTCATTGTATGTAAAAATTGTATGATAAAAATGGAGGGTACCCTGTATCGTAAAAACTAAATGTGATAGCAAAAAAAGTCATTTCTAGATTCACTACCCAAAAATTAGTAAAAAACAAGTGTAAGATCTAATTCAACAAAAAATGCGTTCCCCAGTGCTATCTGTGTATGACTGGATTTGTGTTCTGGACTGTTGGATCTGTTGAATCTTGGTACTGCAATATCTGTGAGCTACTGGTCCTCTGCCATCTCTTCCCCTGGCACCATCCCTTGAGCACTAAAACTTGGGGGTAACCGTGTTCTGGGAAATGCAACTTGCCTCCTGGGGGCTTGCTAGAGGTGAAGAGTGTGGTGTTGGGGGGGGGATAAGTGAACCACTGCGAAGCAAGTGTGTAATTGGTGAGTTAAACATTCAGTTGAAAGGCCCTATGTATCATCAAATTTTAACATAGTATTGTTGAGGGTACAGATTAGTTTATTGTTGGTCATTATCCAGGTAATTTTATAGGTAATGGCATTCAGGGTTACATACATGTGCAGTCATTTATATTATGAATGACTATGAGACTGTAAGTGTATGAGTCACTAAGATATGTGTTAGCAGCAAAGTAAGTTTTTCTATATTTGTTTCATAATGCCCCATATGATTAGGGTCCACTTGGATTTTATTAGTGGTACCAAATTACCTTAGATCTTTGGTACTCCTTCCAGCCAAAAATTTATTTTAAAATGGTGATTTTCAAAATCGGAAAAATGGCAAATTCACTGGCAAATCTAATTTTGGAACATTCAGAAATAGAACAAATATTGATTTCTTTGATCTTAATCTAACAGTAGTTTTGGAAAGACGGTATACTGATGTCATTTTTTGTACAGGTAACACAACTTATTTTAACATTAGAGCTTGCAATCTTTTTAGACCAATATTAGATGTGTGTAATATATTCCATTATTTAAAAAAAATACAATACTATTTTTATTACTAAAAACCCAGATACTTTATAAATATGCAAATTTGCACAGCAATTCAATCATGGATCATGTACTCTGAATATTAGCTATGTAAATTATACCACTAAGAAATGTATTTTATGTATGAAATGCAGTAAAACAACAATCTACCTTCACACCATGTAAAACAATCCCAACATAAAAGAAACAATTTACAACCATTTCCATGGTCTATAATTGAGAACATTTTCAGCTTTTAGTGAATACTTTACATTCCAACCATATTACAACATTATTCTATATTATCTGAAGGCAATGTAAAATATTTTTTTTATAAAATGAACACTAATTTCACAAAAAATGTTCAAGATACAGTCAAATAAAAATAAATATCTTTTTAATTATTTATATTTTAACAAATATTTTGCATCATGTACAGTGCCATTTTCTATGTCTTATATTTTCCTAAATTAATTACTTCCAACTATTATGAACTTCCAACAACACATACACAAGCAACATCATATGGTTCTTAGAGTTTACAAGCATATAGAGCTCTATTTTAAATACAGGGAATCAAACATTCCCTTGTGGGCATCTTTCAGGTCAGAATGTCAGATTCATTTTGAAATAGAGCTCAAAGTGGTCTTTACATTTATATTAGTTTGGTTCCATGTTAATTTGGCCAATCTGAATGAAAAGCAGTATATTTTTTTTTGAAGAGTGGCATAAATATCAGGGAAAACGTTTTTGTTTTCATAATGTGCTTTATTGAAGCAAATTTCCATCCGGTTGGTTAGGATTTTTATGAGATGTTGTGAGGGTAAAGATAGTCATAATGCTATAGCTAAACAGCAGTAAACATTTCATACCAGTAAAAATCAAGTAATAAATAGGATTGTACAATTTGAGTAAGGATCAGATTTAGTTGTTCATATTACGTGGTAGAGAAATTTTTTCATTATAAATGTATTTATAGGACACATATTACAGATTTAAAAGATCACTAAAGACCCCCCTCCAGGACAATCGCAGTTTTCTTAAGCACAATTCAGCAGGTTTAGATTTGGTCCTTGAAAGCCTTATTACCTTTTAGAAGTTTTAACAGAAAGAAATGAATTTAGTAATTATGTATGGTTTAATAAAGCCAAGGACAAGTTAGATAGGATTAGAAGGAAGAAGAAAAAGAAGGATTTTTTTTGAGGTACTTCGTGATAAGATTTAAAACAATTTTTATTTTCATTAGCAAAATATAATGAAATCTATATCAATAAATTCTTACTGAATAGCTTCATAAAAACACATTTATTAGGGTTGTATCTAATATTGGAAGTCCCAGAGATTATTTTTGCTTAGTGATGTTGTTATAATGAATTTCTATCTAACGCGTTTTTCCCTCAAGGGGGCTTCATCAGGGGAATTTAGAAACTGAGACATAGGGACTAAAGAAATCATACAAAAATTAAACAAGGTTGAAACGTATAACTAAGACAACAGATATCATCTTATACAAAAAAAAAAAACAAG
Organism: Pyxicephalus adspersus; assembly: GCF_032062135.1. Classification (NCBI taxonomy): domain Eukaryota; kingdom Metazoa; phylum Chordata; class Amphibia; order Anura; family Pyxicephalidae; genus Pyxicephalus; species Pyxicephalus adspersus. Next base: position 103,340,367 of record NC_092860.1, on the reverse strand, counting down.
AGTAGATCTCATCAGTTGAAAATATAGTCAATCATAAATTGTAATTATGATAAACATGTAATTAACCCAAAAACAAAGAAGTTCAGTAATAAGAAAATTATTTCCAGATAAAAAAACAGTAGTGAAAGAAATATTGTTGTAAATACATCTGATTTGAAAAGTATGAGCATTTGTAAATTAGTAATGTTTGACTAAAGCTACTTACATCAACAACCTTTGAGATTTTGAAGGAGTCAGTTGAGGCGGGTTACTGTGTTGATCA
>NC_092860.1:103337797-103339762 GCF_032062135.1 Pyxicephalus adspersus | reverse complement strand
TTCAGACTTCTATTCTTGGAAAAGATATATAGATGACATCTTCATTATTTGGACAGGATCAGAATTGGAACTTCCTAATTTTCTTTCTAAATACAAGTCATTGAATACAATCTAAAATTCACTATGTTTTTCAGTGATCAGCAGGTGCCTTTTTTAGACACTTTCATTTGGACCAAGGACAATGGCAAAGTGGATACTACTTTGTTTAGATAAGATGCTGCAGGGAATACGGTTTTGCATATGCAGAGTGCCCAGCCTCACCCCCTTAACAAGAGCATTCCTCTGAGTCAATACTTATAACTAAGATGAAATTGCACTGAGCTAAAGGAGTTTAAAATGGAAGTAAAAGCCCTTAGGAATAGACTTCTAGCTAGAGGCTACAGTAAAAATTTACTGAAAGGTTCCTACCCAAAATGCCCTCTCACAAAACCAAAAGTCTTTGATTACCAATATCAAACCTCAAACAACTGAGACTAAGGTTAGAGTAATAACCACCTATATTAATCAACATAAGGAGGTTCAGAATATTAAAAAAAAAAAACATTGGCACTTGCTCTTCAGTGATGAGAAAACTTCCAAATTCCTCAATCAACAACCTAATATCACCCATTGGAATGGGGCTTCCCTTAAAGATACCCTAGTGCATAGCTATCATGCAGATCTATCTTCCTTTGATGATTAAACACTTGATGCAGGCACTGTGAGATGTGGCCATTGCTCACACTGCATGTGGCTTAATGAGCAAAAAGGTTTCCTTCTTCCTAACAAACATTCTCATCGAATTAAACATCACATTAACTGTGCTACTATAGGTATAATTTACTTGATCTTTTGTACCTGCGGAAAGTTTTATGTCGGGAAAACAAAAAGGGCATTTGGAAAACGCATCTATGAGCACTTATACTCCATTAACACCAGTGAAATGACTACACCTACAAGCCATCACGTAGGCATTCAACATAATTTTTAATACAAAGGTGATATCCCTTTCTGCCCTGGAGAGAATATTCCCTAAATCCAGGGGAGGTGATTTTGATAAGGCACTTTTGAAGGCTGAAACCAAATGGATATTTACACTAAATGCCCTGTTACCGCCTGGGCTAAATGACATGATGTCATTTATCCAGTTTTTTACATTTATTATCATTTATTCATCTAATACAACTTCTCTGATTTATTTTCATCTTCCTTTATTCCATGGTTTAGAAGTACTTCTCTTCAATAGATTTCTTTAAGCATGTTGACCCATTAGATAACTTGTATCAGTATATAAATATATTTTGTATCTTAGTTGTTTCTCTCTATGCTAAACTATCTATTACATTGTTTGTAGACGATAGCTGTCATTATTGTAATCATTGACCTATGTTTTGTTATGCTTAATTATTTAATCAACTTGTCAAAGGAACATGGTTTCCCTAGTAATCACTAATAATTTAAATAATATTTTTTATTTGTCTATACATCATGTTTCTGAGATTCTGCAATATATCTTTTATTACACCGGGGAACACATTTTTTGTTGAGTTAGATCTTACACTTGTTTTTTTACAAATTTTTGGGTGGTGAATCCAGAAATGACCCAAGTTTTTTGCTATCACATCCAGTTTTTACAATACAGGGTACCCTCCATTTTTGTCAAAAAACATACAAATTTTACATACAATGAAAAAATAACGAAATAATACCTTGAATGTACTGTTTATTTAAATTTCTCTTGTTCATACAAAGTATTTATTGTTACTCTATGACATTTTTTTACAGTAAAACATTTGAAAATTTATCAGGTAAGTGGTTAAGGTAAAAATTTATGCGTATAGCCTTTCCTGGAGTGTTCAGTTATAAGACAATACCCCCGAATGTTCCAACAATAGTCAGCCATCATATGTACATCCCATTTACGCTGATATCGTCCTTCCATGACCTTCAAATCTTTGGAATCGTTCACCTTGCTCATCACTAACT
>NC_092860.1:103319143-103337560 GCF_032062135.1 Pyxicephalus adspersus | reverse complement strand
AATTCCTTTCCATCTAATGCCTCTCACGAGCTCTGCTGTCCCACATGCACAGATAACAGGGAGACTTGGCGTATCCGCATTGCTGACCAAGAAGGAAGCATACCATTTTAAGGTCAACACCAATGACCCAATTGTGTTGGTGATATTGCAACAACTCTATGGCCCTGATTTATTAAAGTTCTCCAAGGCTGGAGGGAATACACTTTCATCAGTGAAACTGAGTAATTGAGCAAACCTGGAATGGATTTCCTAAAATCAAGCTGTTAGCTATTTGTTAGCAAATGTTTTCAATCCCGGACCAGATCCATTTCAGGTTTGCTGGATCACCCAGCCTGACTCATAAAAGTGTATTCTCTCCAGCTTTGGGGAACTTTAATAAATCAGGGCCAATGACTCTCTTTATGTCTGCACATTCTTCGCAAAGAGAAACTGAATGGCCAGTTGGGACTGACCCAAATATATTGCTATTGTGAAGGAGGACACACTTTAGGCTCCACTAATAGTACCCATTCAGTTGAGTTATAGATTGGAATTCCCAATTCCTCCATTAAACCAGGTATGTTATGACTATGGCAATACACAAAGCCACTGTCAGTTCTAAAGTACTGCAGAAATGCAATTTCTCTAGTTCAAAAGTACGATACCTTCGAAAGTAAGTTTTTCTCACGCAGTCTTGATGCTAGGAGATCTGATGCCTTCTTTGATAGTCCCAAATCACATCCTAAATCGCTCAACCCATGCTGATCAAATCCCTTATGAACTGAGTCCTCTTCAATTTCAAACTCTTCATGATTGTTGTCACCTAGTTCATCACCATAATCATGTTCTTCAAGAGAGGGTAGTGTAACGAAAACTGGCACTGGGATTTCATCTGAATGAGCCATTGGGTGTATAGCTGATGATAGACTCGGATATTCTATGTTACATTTATTTTACCTGTTATATCCTGAAGTTTTCACTATACAAAAGTAACAGTCACTGAAATGATCTCCTGGCTCTAGTCAAACCATAGGTATACCAAATGGCATCTTATCACATGTTCCCTTTGTCCACATCTATAAACCCTCGACACACTGTTTGCACACCTTATGAGGGGCCCAAGACTTTTCTTGATCACCAAGTTTAACTTTGAAATATTCCAAATAGGCTTGCTCTACAAATGTGCTGATGTTCACAATTTGACTGGGAATGGTGAAACTGCCATGCTGATATAACAAAATAAATCAGGGTTGTTTAGGCACTTACAATGAGCAACAGCAGAGCCAGACATGATCTAAAAGAAATGAAATATGTGTGCAAGTAGAAAAATAAATTTTTGCTTACTCACTACGTAGAGCAGCGCACAACCTCTGACCACACTGTCTTGCGTGTAAATGAATAGCCTATACAAACCCATGCTACAGTAATCGCATTAATATAAACAGTAGAGAAAAAACCTGACATGATAGAAGAAAACTAACTGCACTTTCAGAATCAGCATACCTATTTTAGTGTAAATAAAAAAAAATTGAAATCAACAAAAATTTGTTAAAAATTGTTCCCCAGTGTTATCATTTGAATCCTCTTGTATATCTCTATCTAATAGTATAACTATTACTTCAGTTTAAAACCTCCTCTTTTTTGTCTCCCGATTAATCATTTGAACTGTTCATTCTGTCCACTCATACAAATCTAAAATGTTATTCTCCTCTGTTTTCACTATTATCTGTTCCTTTTGTGGGTTATGAGGGACACACCTGTTAAATGGATGCCACTGACACCAAGGCATCATTTTTCCAGTTGCCTGTGGTGTACCCGCTACCTCATTTGGGCTGATTTGAATCTGATATATACTTGGATGCCCAGGACTCTGTGATAGGGAGATATTCTCCCTGAACTGCAGGGTGGATGCACACAAGGGTCAATAAATCTTCTTTTTTCACACCTCTGTAGGTAGTGCAACATGTATTAGAGGACACTTCCACCATTTGAAGGGCGGAAGTGACGTATCGCCTTATCTAGCCTTTGAAACACTTACTTCCGGGTAAACAGGGCAGAAACAGCCCAGCAACTCAGGCTTCAACATTACAACTACGCATGAGTTATTGGTGTGTACATTATTTTGCTCTTTTTATAAAGGCTTCCTGAACACAGCACCACCCCTTTGTGTGTTGGTGACTGCGGACAGGCTGCTTTTTTACACTTATCAACAATTTAAGTAAGACTAAACTTTTTATAATGAAGTATCCCTTCTCTACAATGTAATCTGCTTTTAAATGGTTTTTACAGTACAAAAACACCACACAACATGAAATAAAAATAAAAGTACATTTTTAATTTTATATTTTATTTTTAGATTACATTGTTGTCTATTATTTCATTATTTTTTTAAATTATTATTTATAATTTGTACCGCTTTTGGTACAGAAATCTAGACATCAGTATAACGCCCAGGTGGTTAATAACTATGTAAATATATATACAGTATATAAAAATAAAAGCAAAAAAAAATAGCAAATAGGCATCACAATACATATATATATATATATTTCTTGTTAATTTTGGAGACATTTTAACGCATGCACTTTGCACTTTGTTAGTAATGGTGAGGTTGGGGGTTCAAGCCTACTTTTCAGTGGAACAGGAGGCCACAGATTAGGCAGTACTTACTGTGGAAAGGATAATGTCTGGGGATGGGGTGGCAGCAAGCCAGGAACCCAAAGATAAAGCAGTAGCAAGATTCCAACAAAGACAAGTGCAGAATACAGGGCAGAACACACAGAATATCCTTCCACCAAGCAAAGTACACAAGGTCAAAATACATGCAGAGTCAGGTTTATAGGCAACTGGTCGGTCCAGGCTGCGTACAAACGATAGGTCAAGAACAGACAGGGTCAGCCACAGTAAACACATGAATACACACCAGCAGCAAGTCAGTCTAGCCTTATGCTACAACAGGCACTGGTGACTAGGAGCAGAGAGGCCAGAAAGTCCCAGCAGCCAATGGCAGTGCAAGACTGAGTCAGAAGGTGATCAGTCTGAAAAATCTCCTTCAGCCATGCACAGCCTAACAATGGATGCTGGGGATGCAATAAAATCCATCAGGGAAGCAGGGGCTGCTGCTATTTCTCCACACTCTGCTGTTACAAGTGACCTAGCTGGGCAAAATAGACTGCAGTGGGGCACAGCATGGAATCACCAGCTCAATAAGTGTTTCCTAACAATCTTTGATGTCTATTGCTACAACAGCTATTCCTTAAGGTCAAACCAATAAAATCAGATTGATTTGAGTTAATAAACACTAGTCTTTTTTTAACATTTTCTTAAAACGGTCAAAGGGTGCAGAGTAGACTGCATTTTCTACATTGCAAACCTAAAAAGAAAATATGTGGTGTGGTATACATATTTAATTAAGACATTAAAGAAATTCTAGAAACTTTACTATGACAGCAGGTTAGGGGGATATTTCTTACTATTAGCATGGATCAGTAAGCTGAATGTCCAAGAACGCTGTTACACAAGTTAAGTATTGAAAGAATACTTAAAAAATTAATTTGGTTTTCATTGGAATATAATAGCCCAAACCAGCTGCTAGATTGAAGACAAGCCTTTTTCTAACAAGGCGTACTGTCAATTTCCCTTGCTGCAAGAAGATATCTAAGCTTCTTCAATGTAAATGTCATCTCCAGCTCCAATTAAAATTTTAGCATTCTAATAAACCCATTTTTTTTTTTAGTGTAATATAGTATATATTTTTAGAACAGAGCATTTTTAATATGAGTACATTGAAAAGAATAAAAAGGACCCTATTCTTTATTAAGTGAAACGAAGTAACAGAGCTTAAAACACACTTTACAAGGTCTCCAAAAATAACCTGTAAATGTAGTCTAATATATGCGAGTAAAGAAACTGATATCCAGTATTATTTCACACTTGAATGCCTGAATGTTAACAGAACTGAGCATTTATAGGTATGCCCATGAGAGGAGAATAATGTGTAGAAAAGAATATATATTTTTTTAATAATATTCATTATAACCAGACTTCGTTTTAATTGAAGTGCACATGTTCAGTTGAACACATCAGAGGACATGCCCGTGATATGCCTTCAATACAAAATGGCCCTCCAAAACTGGCAATAGATAATAGACAATATGACGTGAACTGTGTTGAAATGTTTTCCACATAAAAGCCAATTTATATCATATTGCACGTTGTTAAAAATCATGAAATATATATGTCTTTATTGTGACAGATTTTAGTACCTGATCTACACATCATCTGCACAGGCTGCAGCAGATCTCGGGGTGGTTCCCAAAAGACACGTGTCTCTTTTTGCCATGGTGGTTGTGGTCTGAAGATCCTTCTGAATGCATAACAGCAGTTTGTTGTGCACCAAGAGCCGTTGACGCTGCGTGTCTGAAATTAGCCTTCATTTTTTTTTATTTTTAATTTACAACCTACGGCTAATACTGTGGAAAAATGTGACTCCATAGCGCTGTACAAATACGTGGTTAACTTTTTTTAATTAATTGAACCTTTATGTTTTATAATTTTGGGCGTTTTATTTATAAAAAAGGGAATCTGACATTGCCAAGCCGGTGGGAATCTGACATTGCCAAGCCGGTGGGAATCAATTACTGCCATTAAAACACATGGACCTGAAAGATTCCTATCAGAGAATGTCTGAGGGAATGTCAGATTCATTGTTTTATAAATAGACCCCTTTATGTATGCTTTTGTTTACCTTCTATCCACCATACGGTATTTTACAACAAGCCTGTCTGCTCGCTTTTTTAAGCTTTTCTTTTTTTTCAAGAAAATTAAAATTAAAATAAAATTTTAATTTTAAATGTACTAAATGCAGTCAATTTCAACATTTAGTGCATCCATAGTTTATAGGGAAAATGCTAAGCAGAAGAGAGCTTGCTGCCATTAATTCTTATTAAAGCCTAAAAGGTCATTTTTTTTGAGTGTTAACCTCATGACAACTCCTGATAAGAAAATGTGTAAGGTTACCCTGGAGACAAGTAATATAAATTGGTTCAGTAATACAATGGCATACAATACCAAAGGTTTTTTGCTCAAGTGAGACTTGGTGCATCTGCCCAGGATCAGGCTGTCACATTTCTTTGTATTTGCCTGGAGACTGAGACCTAAAATAGGGTGCGCAGAATATGACACAGGAAGGCTCGGCACGTTGCTTTATATGTTGAAAAATGATCCTTGTCTCACTGCAGTTAAATGTGCTGGAGTGGTAAAGAATCACGGCTAGATGAAATAAGCACCTTCCTGCACCAAATCTCTTGAGCTTTTCCATTAATTTAAACTATTCAACCTTGTCAATTGTCATTTACTGTACTAATAGTATTAGCCTGCACCAGTAAAGAGCTGCTGAATATTGTTGCTGAAAATGCTGAAAATGTGGGATCTGATAGCAGAGTAATATAATAGCAACCAGTTTTTTTTGCCATGTCATTATTAATGTAAATTCTGTAAAAGGTTAGACATTTTATCTAAACTTTCAGTAGACTAACTACTACCGATGTAGCCTTTATACTTGCTATAGAAAGCTACAGAACAAAGGGGGTTGTGAATTTAAAACCTGCTAGAAATTTAAAGACACAGATTTTTGCTGAGAGTAATGGTTGGCTGTCTCCTGCTGCCGGGAAGTAGCCCAAGTGAGATGGGGGGCTATCACTTACCGGTCATGTTTTTCTGTTGGCCAATGGGCAGGTTTGGTCCCCATTTGAGAGGAAGTTTTAAAACAGATACTCAGAGAATAAAAGGTTTAAGGTTTACAGGCAAGATATTGTAGCTCAGGTGTGTGGGGCCATTTTACCCTGGAACCTCCTGGTTCAGCTTGTCCTGACCCCTGCCTAAAGTATTAGTGGGAAGATGAAAAGGGTCCTCAGCTGTTTGAAGCGACTGGAAGAAGAAGCTACTAGAGAGAAGTCCACCTGAGGAAGAGGAGACTACTTTCTGCTGCCTGCAGCAGACCGATGACATCTTCCTAGTCTAGAGAAAAGGAAAAGACCAGGGATAGATGACTTTTTATCAACAGGTGAACCTGAATAGTTCCAAGCCTAGTACAATCATAGAATTCATAGTGCAGACAGAGACAGAAGGCTTTTAAATGGCACAGTTGACTATTAAAATGTTTTACTTTATTAATAATTCATAGAAATATAAAAGATAAATAAGCAAAAAAAGGGTTAACAAAGTAACTGAAACATTACAGGTAAGTACTGAACTTAATTTGTTGAAAATATATAATATCAGTCACATTTCTCCTTCCCGACACATTTCCCCCATTATACTGAAATCCAAGTCTGAACATTTGCTATCCTACCCTCCGAATCCCCCAAGGAAGCCTTAATAGGTGAAACGCGTCGGTAAAGGATTAAAGTGACTATATTTTATCACAGTTGACATTCAAACATCCAACAACCTCGAGACCCAAGGAGTGCCAGATTTTCGAAAATTCATGATTTTTGAAAGGTATACTTTAGGGATGAGCAAACACCTGGAAGTTCGGGTTCACCGGGTTTGGCCGAACTTCGGCTCAAAGTTCGGGTTCGGGACCCGAACTTGACCCAAACTTGACCCCGAACCCCATTGAAGTCTATGGGGACCTGAACTTTGGGGCACTAAAATGCCTGTAAAATAATCATAGTAAGGGCTAGAAGGCTGCAAAAGGAAGCAAAATGGGGGTAAGAGCAGGACAATTGCCCTGCAAACAAATGTGGGGAAATGACATAGAATACAAAAAAAATTAAAAAATAATATTCTTGATTTAGGAGGCGGAGGTCAAAGTGGAGTAGGAGGTTGAGGAGGCGGTGGAAGTGGCGGTGTAGGTAGAAGCGGTGGAGGGGGAGGAGGTAGCCAACCTTTTTTTTTTTGATTTTTTTTTTTTTCCTTTTTTTTTTTTTTTTTTTTTATAAATTTGTGAAGACCCCAAAACATTGGGAAATAGAAAAGAGAATGCGAATAGAAAGTGGAGAATAACAATGGCTGGGTGCTGCCATATACTTGTCTATTCAGCACAAGGTACGGACAAGTCCTGTGGGATCCATGCCTGGTTCTTTTTAATAAACGTGAACTTGTCCACATTGGCTGTGGACAGGCGGCTGTGCTTGTCTGTGATTACCACCCCTGCTGTGCTAAACACACGTTTGAACAATACACTGGCCGCAGGGCAGGCCAGCACCTCCAAGGCGTAAAAGGCAAGCTCAGGCCATGTGCCCAACTTTGGAGACCCAGAAGTTGAATGGGGCAGACCCATCAGTCAGTACGTGTAGGCGTGTGCACACGTACTGTTCCACCATGTTGCTGAAATTCTGCCTCCTGCTAAGACATTCCGTATCAGCTGGTGGTGCTGGTTGTTGTGGCGTGCTGACAAAGCTTTTCCACAATTCGGCCATGTTAACCCTCCCTTCTGAGGTGCTGGCGGTGCCCCAGCTGCGTTTGCGACTTCTTCCTCCTCCTCTGCCTTCGCCTTGTGCTTCCACTGAGTCCCCGCTGTCAGGTGGGAATGCCATCAGCAGCACGTCTACCAGCGTGAGCTTGTACTGGCACATCTTCCGATCACGCTCCAGTGACGGAATTAAGGATGGCATATTGTCCTTGTAGCGGGGATCCAGCAGGGTGGCCACCCAGTAATCAGCACTGGTTAGAATGTGGGCAACTAGGCGGTCGTTGCGCAGGCATGTAGTTGCTCATGTGTGCCAGGCTGTCCGGAGGCAACAACAAGCTGTCCCCTGTGGGAGGTGTATCGTCTGTGTCCTCTGTATCCCCCCAGCCACGCTCCAGTGATGCCCATGAGCTGCTTTTGGTGCCACCCTGCTGTGAACATGGTTCCTCCTCCTTATCATCCTCCTCATCCTCCAGAACTGTGCCCTGGCTGGACAGTTGTGTACCTGGCCTCTGTTGGTGCAGGAACCCACCCTCCGAGCCACTTGTGAATGACTGACCTGATAACTGTGGAAATGATCTCTCTTCCTCCTCCTCCTCTTCCTCCTGTGCCACATCCTCTTCCATCATCGCCCAAAGTGTTTTTTCAAGGAGACATAGAAGTGGGATAGAAACGCTGAGGATGGCGTCGGCACTGGCCATGTTGGTGGAGTACTCGAAACAGCGCAACACGGCACACACATCCCGCATGGAGGCCCACTCGTTGGTAGTGAAGTGGTACTGTTCCACAGAGCGACTCTCCCCTGCGTGCTGCAGCTGAAACTCCACTATCGCCTGCTGCTGCTCGCACAGTCTCTCCAGCATGTGCAAGGTGGAGTTCCACCTTGTGGGTTCGTCGCATATGAGGCGGTGAGTGGGAAGGCCGAAGTTACGCTGCAGCTCAGACAGGGGGGATCATTTTTCAGGAACCAAATTCAGCACATGCGCCAGGCAAGGGATGTGCGTCAAACCGGCTAGGCCCAGAGCTGCTACGAGATTTCGCCCGGTATTGCATACCACCAGGCTGGGCTTGAGGCCCAGTGGCACCAACCACTCATCGGTCTGTTGTTCCATGACCGTCCACAGCTCCTGCGCGGTTTGGGGTTTTTCCCCCAAACAGATGAGTTTCAAAACAGCCTGCTGTTGTTTCCCCCTGGCTGTCCTGAAGTTGGTGGTGAAAGTGTTACGCTGACCAGATGAGGAGGTGGTAGAGGAGGAAGCGGAATAGGAGGCAACAGGAGGCAAAGAGAAATGTCATGCAATCCTCGGTGGCAGAGGGACATGCGCCAAACTGCTATCCGCCTCAGGCCCAGCCGCCACTGCATTTACCCAGTGTGCAGTTAGGGAGATATAACGTCCCTGCCCGTGTTTACTGGTCCATGTATCGGTGGTTATGTGGACCTTGCTACAGATGGAGTTGTGCAGTGCACACCTAATTTTGTAAACTACGTACCGTGGGACAGCCACCGCTAAAAAGTTTTTAAAAGTCTCCGTCTCCACCAGACGGAGTGACAGCATTTCAAATTTTGAAATGCTGGCATTCAGGGCCAGGGATCGGGGGTGGGTAGGGGGGTACTTCCTCTTTTACTCTGGTGTTTGGGAGATGGACAGCTGAACGCTTCCATGGGACAGTGTGGAGATGCTTAGTGACGGTGACGGAAGTGGCGGCGTTGCTGCCACATCCTCTGTTTGCGGGGTGGCAGGTGCCACTGTCACTCAAGAGGGGGAGGAAGAGGCTGAGACTGCAGCAGAAGCGGGAGCAGGAGGAGCCTGGGATCTTTCGTGATTTTTGAGGTGTTTACTCCACTGCAGCTCGTGCTTTGCATTTAAATGCCTGGTCATGCAGGTGGTGCTCAGGTTTAGAACATTTATGCCTTGCTTCAGGCTCTGATTGCAAAGGGTGCAAACCACTCGCGTCTTGTTGTCAGCACATTGTCTGAAGAACTGCCACACCAGGCAACTCCTTGGAGCTGGCTGTCGTGTGCTCAGTCCCTTGGTGCGGTGGGCAGTAGCAGGCGTACTGGCTAGGGGACAGCCACTCTGCTTTTGCACCCTGCTCCCTCTTTTGCTGTGCGGCCGGTGCTGTGTGACTACCACCTCTTCCTCCGAACTGCACACGTCACTCGCATGACCTTGTCTCAACATGTATTTAGTGTAGCAAGCAAGACCTAACGGCTGTTTCTGCAGAACAGCCCCATTATCATTAGTGGACAAATAGTGTATTGCAGTCCCTGTATTGAAAATGTGATCTGAAATTCATGCCTTAAAAATGAAGAAAACGGATTATCGATGGTCGGATTTTCGATTGTCAACTGTATATATTTTCAGCAAATAGTACTTACTCACCTGTAAAGTACCAATTACTTTGTTAACGCTTTTGTATGCTCATTTATCTTTTTTATTTCTATGAATTATTAATAAAGTAAATAATTTTATTAGTCAACTGAGCCTTCTGTCTCTGTCTGCACTATGAAATCTTCCTAGTCTAAGCAAAGTCATTGACTGGGGCTGAAGGATGGCTTTTTACTGGTGGTGCCAGTGTGACGGCCACATAAATGATTTCTGGGTCTTACTGTTCTTTGGCATTATCTTTGCAGTCTCCCCCAGATTGCAGACTTCCATCGAAAGTCTTTATGCCTGATTGGACGGAATTGATAAAGCTTGGAAACAGAGGCACGCCAGAGTCAGAACTGCACGCATGCGCAGGAGAGAGTGACATGCACTTTGGATTGATTTCAGATGCTGACCTTACTAGGATAGTACTCTGACTGTCCTGATTGTGTTTTTTGTCATTAAAGTGAATCTAAAGTTTTTAGTTTACATAAAAAGGTAGACAACCCTTTTATGCAAGGTGATAGTTACTTCCGTTTTTGGGGAAAGGGGGTTAACAATTCAGCGATAAAGACAGAATGGGAGCACAGAGCCTCATGGGATCCTCAAGTCACACATCCCAGAAGGCTTCATTGGGGAAAGAAAATTGCTGATCTCCTGCATGTGCAGGGAGATCAGCACTCTCTTTTTCCTCAATTACTGCAGGCTATGTGACCCGATCTCGCGCCTGTGCAGTGCAAGATTGGGTGACATAGCCAGAAGCAGGAAGAAAAGAAAATAAGATGGCAGCACCTCCTCCATGCTGAGACGCTGACAGATAACTGGACGGCACAGGTCCCAATCCAGTTTAGTTCTGCTTTAAGCATCCTTTGAAATGGATTCTATGGATAAGCATGCCACAACAGCAGTCACTTAGTCTTCCTATTAAAAAAATTTTGAAAAGTTATATTTATGCCACTAGTTTTTTGAACAAAAAATGCAATGTGTTTGTAAATTTCCATGTCAGCATATTGCCCAGAAGATTATTTAGGACTGCTCAGCTCTGTATTTGCAATTCTGGAAGCCTATCTAAAACATAATCTCCTATCCATTCTTCCTGGTAAATGTTTCTTCATTTGTGTTTTAGCATATGTTCCAAGATTATTTGATTTACTCTGTCCATTTGCAGAACAAAGTTGATCAAATCATGTAATCTTAAAAGCAAGAATCAGCACTAATAACTTGAGTGTGCTTAATGAAAGGATAAAAGGATTAAATAAGAATATGCTTCAGCTCTTACTGCAAAGACATGGTATTTGTATTCCTCTCCGCTTTAGCAGTGTATAGGCTTTCATCTTTGTAATTAATAATACGTTTCTCACCTTTCCTTTAATTGTATCTTAGGGAGATTCAACACCTTTCAGCTGGTTGTCCTTCAGTATTTCATTAAAATCCATTCAAAAGAGAAATCCATTCAAAAGTCTGTGTTTCCCTGAACATAGTGAAACTTTTAGAAGTAGCAGTCCTGTACAGTTTATTCATTGCATGATCAGCATTTATAATGTTTTATGATAAGTATTTGCCTTGTTTTATTTGTTTGTTTAAAAAAAGGTTACAAATAAAAATTTGTACCATTTTTAGCAATTGTTTTCCACATGTCTCCCCAAAACCCCCAATAGTTTATTTGGGCTTTTGAACTAAAATTACATTGGAAATCTCAAATTGTCATGTAGCTTACAGTATGTGGTATGACATTCATCTTAGATGTTTTAAAACTGAAGATCCCAATCCAATTTACCAAGTATTCTTGAGTAAATCCTAATATGTATACTTGAGCAAACTGTTTGACAAAGGTATGCTGCAACCACAATGAACTACTTGCAAAACTAATGTGGTTTAGGGTTTTTAATGATGTTCATCTGAAGGTTTTTAAAATGCAAGATCATTCTTAATATTAGGCCATGAACTTAAAAAGAATGCCAATAAAACATATTAGAGAAAACATTAAAAATACTTAAAACAGAGCTATACATTAAAAATAAAAAGGACAGGCAGGCTGTTTATTGCAAAAAGGAAGTGACCTGAAATAAGATAAACTTATTTACTTGTTCAGTTTCTTTTTCTTTAATTTACACTGAGCTGCACATGTAGCAGTGAATGATCATGGCATACCTGGCATGCTGGCAACTTTTTATGTTTATTTCTGCCTAAACATGTTTCTTCTATTGCTACACACCCATAGCATTCTATCATTCATGATAGAATGCCTTCAACTTGTCCACAAAAATATAATTATTTTACTTAGTGTCTTAATCTACTTAGTATGTCACTTCAGTGAAATATGTATTGTCTCTTTATTTTGCTGACTATTTGTTGCTGTAAATTGAAAACACATTAATTTAAAGAAAAAATATACTTACCTGCATTCTACTTTCTTGAGGTGGCTGTTAGATCACTGCACCTAACCACTGTAAGGGAAACCTGGATGGCAATGAGAATTGACTGCACATTCCTCCAAGATTGATCCATCCATTGATCTGGAACTGGCTAGATCAGTGCAAATTAATCTGTGAATCAGGTGTGAAACCGATTTTATATTTGTACTTGCTACATACTTATTTCAGGTCATAATCTCAAAAAAATTTGGTAGTATCAAATTTTTAGAGATTACAATCGTAATATATAATACTCTGCTTTTCAGTTAGATTAAAAGTATTTAAACTGCTAATATGTAAAATTTTATGTGATTATAAATATTATGGTTTTTTTAGGTGGTGCTCCCAATTTTAGCACTGTTTATGGAACTGCAATTTGGTCTAGTATTGCTCATGTACTTGTTCTCCCTAGTCTGTAAAAAAGAAGCTGCAAACCTGCAGACTTGCCAGCAAACAGTTTCTTTATAAAGCTGATATGGAAAATGACATATACTTTGTGTAGGTCAGTTTTTGTTGTTTCTCAAGGAGGGATGATTTCTATTGAGGATGGATTTGAACCTGATTTTTATTTGATTTATGTCTCCACTATTTGTCTTGGGGACCCATGTCATGATGTGATGGAACACCCAAAAGGTAAAATGGTAGCCCTAGTTTAACTATATAACTATTCCCTAATTTTGAAGAGGTTTACACCTAATTGTGTAACCAAGACTGGATGTTAGGGGACTTTTCCTTAATGAAATATAGACACCAAATTTATTAATGTAAAAAATACAATTTTAGCTAGAGAAAAATATTTTTATGCCAAAATTTTATCTTCAGAAAAATATTTTCACATATTCTACACCTGAAAAAAACGTGACTTGAGAAGAATACACTAACAAAGGATTTTCAGCTGTCATCTAAAATGTGATTCAAAACCATAAGTGAGAAATTTCTGGTACTGGAGCCTGTCTGGAATACTTTTATAGACATATACCTTTCCATTGTCACTCTCTGTCAGCTGGCAACCTGACTTCTCTTATGTATTAGGAATAGGACTATAGTACACTGTTCACAATGTGTGTGTTAATTAAAGTGAATTTATAACAGAAACTTTTTTTTTGTGCCTTTCCCATACTTTGAGTCAAATGTTCTTTTTATTATTTGGATTTGGATAGAGTATTCTTACCTGCCTTATTGCCATCCCAGCTTTCAAAATTTGATGAGCTATGTATGCGGGCAAATTAAATTCTTTGTTTTAATCTGCAACTAAAGGCTCCTATATAACTGTAAGTACAGGTTGACAATCGAAAACTCAGCCATCGATATTCCGGTTCTTTCAGTTTCCCGGCATAAATTTCGGATCGCATTTTCAATACAGGGACTGCAGTACACTGTTTGGCCACTGATGTTTTACTGGCACTGTTCTGCAGAAACAGCTGTTAGGTCTTGATTGCTACACTGAGACATCCCTGCTGCCTGCTCTCTGGAACTGTGCCAGATGTCCGCATCACTCACTGTAACACACAAAAGTATTTGGCAAAAAACTTTCAGGAACTTATTTTTGAAATATACTGTTCACATAAGTTATGGTATTTTATATTATTTATCCTGTATTATATTATTTTTCCTCTATATGATACTTTGTTATAAAACAGATTTTTATTCTACACAAAAACAGTCATTTATTTGGTTCTTAAGTTCTTCCCATATTAACAGTATTTCTTTAACAATATAATGTATCAAAAATAACATTATACTTTGCTAGCCTCATTGAGTAAACAAAAACTTCCTTTTTCTACCCTGACTAAAGCTGCGTACACACTTGCAATTTTTGTCGTTGGAAAGGATCTTTCTCGATCCTTTCCAACGACAAGGGACTGCACAGTGCATGAACGGTGTACAGCACCGTTCATGCTCTATGGAGAGGGGAGGGGGGGGAGCGACGGAGCGGCACCCTGCTACGCGCTCTCCCCTTCACTTTCATTACGATCGGTTGTCGTCCATCATCCGTGGATCCGGCAGGACGGTCGTTCGGACGATGGACGACACCGACTGTACACACGGCAGATTTTCGCCCGATATTTGGCCGATGCCGATTATCGGGCGATAAAAATCTGCCGTGTGTACGTAGCTTAAGCCAAATTCTCCTTTAATTGTGTCTCATATGTGTCCCTCTAAAACACTGCAGCTTAAATCAGTAAGGTTTCAGCAGCTACCAAACCAGAAAACAATGGAAAGGACTAAGTGTGGTTAGGTATTGATTGACAAGCCACAGGTTTGTGTATCAATAGTGACAACGCTGATAGCCGAACCTCCTGCTTAAAGGGGGATAAATATCAGGAAAATCAGCCAAGGGGACCTGCGATGGAGTATTAATTTGCAATCTGTAAGGTGAGATGGCCCAGGACCATATGGCCTGACAAAGCCAGGGGCCCAGGTTTTAGGCCTTCCAGGGCAGAAAATAGGAGAGTCTACAATAGCCTGAGATATTCTTGAAGTATAGAGGGAAGCCTGCTGGAAAAAAGAAACCCACAAAAGGATTCAATATATGACCAGATCCTTTAATTGCCTCAGAATACGGGACATTTCTAGGATGGATTACCCACTCTAGCAGGGACCATCATTATTTGTATTGTACACAATAACAAAACAACTAAAGGATGTTTGTGTCTTAGTCTGAATATCCTCAAGTTAAGTCCCAATATTGTAGTGGTCACTGATCCTTAATCAGGGGTGGCTCAATGTACAGACACATGTCCTGAGTCTGTAACACCTTCAGTGTGTTTGCAGGCTTTCCTAGACAATCAACAGAAACTTAAGACAGCGGGGCTGATTTATCACGCGAATGCGCATAAGCTCGCCGCGCAAATATACGCACATCACCGCAAGGCACTTGCCTGCCATCTTACAGCATTGATAAATGAGCATGCCATGCCATGATAATGCTAATTAAGGCAAATGATTTTCAGCTGTGCGATTCAGGAGGATCTGTTAAGCTTTGTCAATGGTGAGGTCATAACAATCAATTAGGGAACACCTGGTCCCTGTTCTGTGCGCATCCACAGTCCATTACAGGTCAGTGTGAATCTTAAGTGCTTGATCTTTTTTTTGGTAAGTGCTACATTTTTATGTTATAATATACTAATTCACAAAATTGCTTCATTTATACTTTGGTTTATTGCAGTTGTTGTTTTGATACTTTTGTTTAGTTGCAACACTGAAAACTAATTTATATCAATCTGTATATATAATAATTAGTACTTTATATCATGTCATCACTCAACAGTGCGATTGTAAAAAAAATGTTCCAAAGCATTTTGGATTTGATTCAAATTTCATTAGAGTTTGGCTTTAGAGAAATCAAATATTTGAAAAAAGATTGTTGGCAAAGATGTTATAATACATGTATCAAGGAACATTTAGTGATTTTACTTGTGTGTGTATGTCAAAATACATTTAAATGTATATAAATATATATGCATTTTCATTTTTACTATTTTAACTGGACTGGTTTGTGGGGGGGGGGGGGGATTAATCAAGTAAGTTTGCTTGGATGGTATGCATTGATGTGACTTTTTGCAATCTTCATTATTGTTAGCTTCATCTTTTGCTGCAATGTTTTTGTGCCTGGTTTCTAATTACAGTTTCTGTTGTTTAGCAATTCTTCAGCAATGTTTTGTCATTTTATCCAAAAATATTAGTACAAATGAATGTATGGTTTCCACTCCAAACTGGTACTTGACCCCCCTCGTCCCATTATCAAAGTCACATTGTCACATATTGGTATTTGAATGTATTATGTACATACTCCTTTTATGAATAAAATGTAATGTTTTTTATTTCTTTAAAAGTCTGACATTTGCTGAATAAGCTGTAGTTTTCTTTTAACATACTTTACTCTTGTTGGTTCGGTTAGGTTTGTGTTTTGTTTCATTATGCTGTGCTGCCCGATCTTAGCCCTATTGTATACAAGCACACTTCTACTTCCTGGCCAAACTGGTTGTGAATTAGTTGTCCAGCTGAGTTGCATACTCATTCTAACACACCTGATGGTAATGTAAGGAGGTCCAGGCTGCCAAGCACAACATTTAACCACATTGATTGCCAAGCTCACTAGCAGGGTCAAGCACTCTTGAATATGAACAGATGTTCTGTTGTTGCTTAACATAATTTTGCTCAATAAATACTGGATTGTATACATTATTTAGGTGTTTACACAATTCAAATAGTACTAGCATATAAAACTTCCAGGGACAAATACACTTTGTGGCATATTTTCTTGCTTTTATAGCCTTTCAGGGTGTTTATACAGGTTTGAATGCCATTTTAGACATTGGCCCAATAAATAATCACTTACTTACCTCAGCTTGGTAGTGGAAGCACATAAAGATGGATTCCTCCTTTTACCAGAAGCAATATCATCCATGAATGTTTGAGCCAATCCCATGACATCAGAAATCATAGGAAGAAATAGGCAATCTTTTCGATTTAAAACATGTTAGGCAATATGCCAAAAAAGCCATCTTTGCCTATTTCTTTCTATAATTTCTCCTTTATATGCATATGTACACACACATAAATGCATACATACATCTATGCATGTACTTACATAAGTGCACATAAAGCAAAAAAACCAATATACACATGAAAAGAAAAACTCACCGGAATGGGGATCCTTCTCTGCAAAAGTGTCTGGTGCGTTTTTCAACTGATAGAACACAGTTCACGTGCACATAGAGGGTCTGCATTGGCACACAATGCGCATCAAACAATTGAGTGTAAATAAGACAATTGTGCTCAACAATTCATAGAAAGGAAATGCTTAAAAAAATCACAATTTAGTTGTTAAATTGTATGTCTGTTGGATAACCCAAGGTTGAAAGATCCTGGGAGATTGTAAAGGAGATCACATAAAAACAAACAACAAAAATAAACAACTACAAATCTTTTACCACAACTTGATTCAAAATAAACACGTTTTCTAAAAGGTCACATTAAAATATAGAGACCACACTGACACCACTAAAATTGCATGACAAAATAAAAAAAAAATACACAAACACCAAACACATGCAATCCCTCACTTCCGTATCAATCCAAATTAGTTTAAAAATGTAGAATAGGAAATATTGCATTAAAAAATACCTACCAAACCAATATGCAGACATAATATTGCAATTAAACAATATGGATACAAACACAATAACATAGCATTAACCTTGACTTCTTAATTTCAAAATAGACATTGAAACATTCAAAGTTTAAAAAACAAAAGAAGCTATTGTGCTAAATAGTAAGCAAAATATAAAATGTAGCAACATAGATTAGGATAACATACCAAACAAGAGCCACCCCCTCTCCTCCTCCTTCAAGAAAAAAAAATACAAAGGAAAAAGTAGACAACAGCCTTATATATGCACATCTTTTTGCACACAGCTGCTACTAATTCACCTGTAAGTGGGAAGTGCGCAGTCTGTGAAAATTGGCTATTTGTTTTTTTACATTTATTGATATGATTCTTTACATTTGAAAACCAGTAAACAGCTATCTAATAAAAAAAATAAAACAAAGTAGAAGAGGGGCTTTATTGTTAAAGTCATTTGTGTGTGTTTAGTGTAACTTTTTCTTTTTTAAAGGTTATCCCAAAATGAAAGCATGATTCCCAAGGCTGCATTCATGTCATGAGCACAGCTGTGGGACTACAGACAGTGTGGGATCCCCAGGCACTAGGGGTTAAATGAGGAGAAGGTTCCCATTCACCTCTAGTGCTACGTGATAGGCTGAGGAAAGGGGATCCCTGAGGATGCTTGAGGGCTCATTAGGGTTTCCCCTGTTCATCCAATCAGCACTGGAGGTGAATGGGGAGCCTTGTCCTCATTTAACCCCTAGTGCCTGGGGATCCCACACTGTCAGTAGTCACACAGCTCAGCTAATGACATGAATGCAGCAGTGGGAATCATGCTTTCAATGTGGGATAACCTGTAAAAAAGAAAAAGTTTTAAAGTTAGACTAAACACACACATTTAATAAATTACTTTAACATTAAAGCATCCTCCTATTTTTTACACATTTTTTTTGCCTTTCAGGGAATGAGTAAGGGGTTTATGTACCCCTGTACTCATTCCCTTGGGTGGGGTGGCGGAGATATGGGGGTCTCCTTATTAAAGGGGATTTCCAGATTCCAAAGTCCTGCTAAAAACACTTTAAAAAGCCCCCATTGTTTTCAATAGAAGCTTTCTTAAAAAGCTTACAATCT
>NC_092860.1:103316087-103318939 GCF_032062135.1 Pyxicephalus adspersus | reverse complement strand
ATATCTTTTCATATATTATACTATATTTCTATATATTGATATGTTTATCATAGATATCTGTACATGTATTTATATCTACATATATCTATAGAAGCAAAGAAGAACGTGGGTGAAGTCTGCTGGCAAAAATGAGGTCTCGCCTGCCATAGTTCTCAGGGATTTATCAGCAGGCGGATCCTCGGGTCAGGCATCGTAAATGTTTGGGTATGTGCCTATGTAAACAGCTGAAAACAGTTAACTTTTTCTGAACCTGAAAATATTAGGTCATTTAAGAATATGCCTATTTTTAAGCTAATGTATATGTTTGAAACATTTGAATACATCTACATCCTTTTTTTTTAGGGCTAACTGGAAGATGTGTGCCATTTGAAAAAATGATTTGATTGACTTTTAATGCAAACTCGCTAGTGTCAAGCTACTGGATATACGCGCCTCGAAGCATACAATATTTTCAGTTGATAAATGCACCAGTTGATAAGTTACGCCAGCGTATTCTCGTCGTCTGAAAATTCATTGATAAATAGGTTAGAGGGGTCTGATGCCGGATCGCAAATACGTGCGCATGAGCGAACGTCCAATTTTGATGGATGAATCAGGCTCATAAAGCTAACATCAAGTAACTCACATAAATCACTACTGGGGAATGCTTTTAAGCTCTTACCATTAATGTATGGGAACATTCTTCCACTGATGGAAGGTGGGGGAATGTTAACTTTTTGTTATTGGTAAGCAGTAAAAATAAAATAATATCTCCTGTTCTGGAGATCAGTAAAAAAGTTCAATAGGAATCCTGAATAAAAAAATAAAGCTAAACCTTTTAGCAAAACCTTCTATAATTTTTCACATTACTTTCATACAAACAAGACATATACATCTGTAGGATCATAATATTCTACTTAATACACACAATAGTATTTCCTTAATGTTTTCAAAGTCTTTTTCTAAAACAAGTCAGTTTTAAAAAAAAAGTTATTTGCCGTTACACTTACCCAAACCTTACTGAACACTCCCTGTGAAATTTGAATAGTAAGAATTAAATCTGAACAAGAATAAATTATATTTCTTTTTCTTTTATAATCAACGTGTAGGAGCTGCTAAGATAACCACATCCAGTGTGTTGTTGTCTGCTTTCTCTTTAATCAGACAAAAAGTAAAACTTACAACAACTAGGTCACTCGTTCTTTTTTCTGCAACCAGCATTGAAGGATTTTGAAAAGTACATCTTGGCTTCTCTGTTAGTTCACTAAAAATCTTGCCAGGGCTAGAACAGCACTCTACCTGGATAAACAACTCCTATGTAACTTTTCTGAAAGCACTATAATTGTCTAAGCCAGCAGCTAGCAGGAACAGTGATTATATAACAAAGGCAAAAAAAATGATTAAATAGCTGAATGTGCCCTGCAGTTTTATCTCTATATTTTTTAAAGGGACGCTATCAATATTTTATGTTCCAAATCTGTTTCATTGTATTTATTACATGTTTTTCCTTTTTGAAGATAATCTTCTGCATAAGAACAGAATTGGAAATGGATTATATTACAGAACTAGCCTTCAAACTTCACTAAGAGAGTTGTATTTTTTCTCTTCATGTTGCTATCCTATCCTGACGGTTACAAAAAGGTGTCTCCAGGGCAGGACAAGTGAAGGGAAAATCTCTCTCTGTTTGTCCCGCTTATCAGTAAAACAGAAAGGGGATTATTCCTTTCCACTCTATTTCTTTCCAAATCTAAAGCTAAAAATAAAATTATGGCAAAAATAAAATTGGCTAAAAATTTTTAGATCTATTTATTGTATAGGTATTCCTCCAGCAAAAGTGCGTGTGTATTTATTCTGTATCAGCTCACATAACAAAAATGTGAATGTTTCAAGTCTGTTCTACAAAAGCAAACTGAAAAATATATTCCAATGGGTAATACGTTTAAGAGGCTAAAATAACGGATGTCACTAGGTTGGTAACTGGGGACAAAGACAAAGCAGATTTACTAAACACTTTTTTTTTAGCTCTGTGTACACAAAAGAAAATGGCAGAGCTCAAGTCCAAATTCATAATAGCAATATCACTGCCTTAAATGAGTCACAATGGCTCAGAATTGATATGATTGAGAAACAGCTGGGAAAAATTAAGGTTGACAAAGCACCAGGACCTGAATGATTACATCCACGTGTCCTCAAAGAGCTGAGCTCAGTTATTTCAAAGCCATTATTTAAAATTTTTAGAGACTCTTTAGTCACTGGCAAGGTATCGATGGATTGGCGTAAGGCCAATGTGGCCAGTGTTGTTCCTACCTTCAAAAAGGGAGAAAAGTCATTACCAGGTAACTACAGACCCATTAGTTTAATGTCCATAGTTGGAAAGGTCTTAGAGAGTTTGATAAAGAGCCACATAGAGGAGTTTCTGCTAGAAAATATTATTATTAAGTGATAGTCAGCATGACTTCAAGAAAAACAGAAGTTGTCAAACAAATTTACTCAGTTGATATAGTGTACTTGGACTTTGCTAAAGCATTTGACACTGTACCCCACAGATGGGTAATATGCAAGTTAGGGTCGATAGGTTTAGAAAAGTCAATCTGTAAATGGATAGGGAACTGGCTTAAAGATCGCATCCAGAGAGTTGAAATCAATGATTCACACTCTGAATGGTCTAAGGTTGTTAGTGGTGTTGTACCCCAGGGTTCAGTGTTGGGGCCTTTACTGTTTAACACCTTCATAAATGATATAGAGTTTGGGATTAAAAGTACCACTTCTGTGTTTGCAGATGACACCAAACTATGTAATGGAATTAGGTCCATACAGGATGTCTATAATCTACAAGCAGACCTGGATGTACTGTTTGATTTGGCAGCCAAGTG